>NC_060072.1:99881136-100184166 GCF_922984935.1 Meles meles
GGAAACTACTGAATGAATAAATGAATGAATGAATGAATAAACAAATAAAAATGATCTGTCTCTAAGGTATATCTTCCAGAAATGTGTTTTTCCCCACTTTTCCCACTTATTTTAATGGTAAACTTGTTATTTGTTAAAACATTTTCATATATTTTGGTAATGTTCTCTTTTTCTTTTATTTTAAAGAAGTTTTACAGGTTTATATTTATATTCCTAAAACTTTGTGCTTTTGAGCTTCAACTGAATATGTCAACTGGATAAATTATGATAAATATTTATATTCCATGAAGATTAGAAATACCTGAAAGGAGCATTCTTATTTAGTAGACAAATATGTTTTTAAAATGCATCCTCAGAACTCAAACAATATGTAAATCTGGCAAATATTTGTTCACAAAAAGTTAGGATGGTTTTAAAAATTTTTGGAATATAATATCTGGTGTTTGCGTCCATCATGACAGATTATGACACACATATAAATAGACCATAGAGAATCTCTAGGTAGAGATAACATAAAAATGCATCAAGATCTTTGTATTACTGTCCTCAGTAATCCAGTGTTTTCCTGTAGGAGCATCATATATTTTCATTCTTGCCTGGTCTCCTTGTAAGTACAGTATAGTCTCTTGCCCATTTCTGGCTTAGCCAGTTGACTGGCTTTGACAAAGAGAATGGGAACCTATATGAGGTATTTCATGTGTGAGTAGAAGATCCAAATGGACTTGCACAGTTCAGTTAGTCTTCTTTCTCCTCTCTTCTTCCATGAGAACAGCTTTCTCCGGTTCAAAGCTATTCCTGGGTCACGGAGTAGGATGACTGGAGGAGCAGAGCCGCACACAATAGAGCCGAGCAGAGTAGGACAGGACAGAACTGACCTACAGAATTGTGAGTGTGAAATTATTTTTTACTGTTGATTTGGGGGTTATTTTCTTGCCACAGCCAAAGCTAACTAATACAGTCTTTCTAAAGGTATGCTGCAAAGGGAAAATAAAGCAAGCAAATGAATAACAACATTTGTCGCTATTTATTGACTTATCTCATTCCATGCCAATCATTCACTCATGTACTCACTCTTTCCTGCGTTCAACAAATACTTATCACAGTAGGAGCAAAGAGTTGCCCATTTCTACTGGAAATTAAAAACAAACAAACACACACATTTATCCCCTTAAGAAGTCTACTCTTTAACAGGACAGTGCACATTAAAGTTGAATGTTATTTTCTCTAAAATAATACTGGGTACTATATTGTGATATCAATAGGTAAATTAAAATTTTATAACCCTTTCCAACAATCTATGATTCAAGAATATGTTGAAAATTACTTCCATATTTTATACTATCTGATCACCATTAGTAAAGTAAATGGCAAAACACGGTAAATATGGGACGCTCTGTTAACTTTTTCATCTTTGTGTACCCATTTTCCCGACAGTTACAAATATTTTCTTCCTCCAGAGACTGTATTTGGCAACATTACCCCCAAAATCCTGATCATTGAGGGGAGGAATTTAAGAAACTCTAGTACAGCATCCTAAGAGTGAGTCTGAATTCTTCTAGGAGTTGACTTTATACCCCATAGTTAGTGTCTGGGCATCATCATTCTTTCCTAGGCGGAGGACTTAACTTGTGCAGTGAGAAAGATTTTTCATATTTCTGAATTGCATATTTATGAAATCAATTTTTCTGTCTCTCTCAATCTCCCTCTCCCCTCTCTATTTCATTTCCTTTTTCTTTTTTTTTTTTTTCATTTTTTTTTTCATTTCCTTTTTCTTAAACAAGTTTCTCTTTTAAATAAAATTCCATTTTTTTCTAAGCTGCAAAATTTAATTTCCTCTTCTAAATTGGACAACTTTCAGTGTTAATGTATTGAGAGACTGAGAACACATGGTGTGGTGATGGGAAATCTGATCACTGAGACATGTGTGAACTGGCTGTCACCATGACCCCTTTAAGACTGGTTCTCTTTGGTGCATTCATGCCTTGAATATTCATGAAGGTGGAAAAGTGGAGGTTCATGTTTCAGAAAGACTTATGTTCCTGATAGACTGAGGGACATAAGGCTATTTGTGAGACTAAAAGCAATCTGCTGAATCACCATGCATCACCCCCAACTTTGCAATGGAAAAAAACCTGATAAAAAGCAAGTTCACAACTTATCTTGAAGTCAGGATTTTTTAATTTTATTACATTTTTTTAAAAAGATTATTTATTTATTTATTTATTTATTTATTTATTTATTTGACAGACAGAGATCACAAGTCGGCAGAGAGGCAGGCAGAGAGAGGAGGGGAAGCAGGCTCCCTGCCGAACAGAGAGCCCGACGCAGGGCTCCATCCCAGGACCCAGGGATCATGACCTGAGTTGAAGGCAGAGGCTTTAGCCCACTGAGCCACCCAGGTGCCCCCTGAACTCAGGATTTTATGACCAGAAATAATACTTTTCAAAAACAAGGATGAAATAAACATTTTTTTCAGGTGCGCCTGGGTGGCTCAGTCAGTTAAGCAACTGCATTTGGCTCAGGTCATGATCCCAAGTCCCTGGGACCAAGCCGCACATAGGGCTCCCTGTTCAGCAGCAAGTCTGCTTCTCCCTCTCCTGCTCCCACTGCTTGGCTTGCTCTCTCTCCTTCTGTCAAATAAATAAAAATAAAATCTTAAAAAAATAAAATTAAAAAACCCTTAATTTTTTCAGACAAACAAATACTGCAAATAATAAATGTTACAGGAAATTCTTTAAGAAGAAGACATATGGTATCAAACTGCATCTTGGATCTACACAAAGAAATAAGGAACATTGGAAATGGAATAAATGAACGTAAAACAAAATACTTCTTCACCAACTTTTTGATTGATTAGAAAGATAATTAACAGTCTCTGAAAGAGATAAATACTATGTGTTTATCCCATATGTAAAAGTGACAGGTATGACAACAGTTATACAAATGATGAAAAGGAGGCAGTTGGGAATATACTGTTTTAAGAACCTTATATTACATGTGAAGTAAGACAGGATTATTTGAAAACCGACTGAATAATTAAAGATGTATAATCTAAATTCTAAAATAGCCAATTACCCCGCCCCCCAAAAAAATCAAGGAAACAAAATCGAATCATAAAGAAAGCACAATTAAAATCAGATAATGCAAATAATTTCCATGAATTATACTTTTTCTTTTTTCTAGCCTGGTTATGTGACTGCTCGGAAGTGTTCTATAATGCCTTCAAACACATTTCTTCCCCATTCATAGACAGTTTCCTCACTTGCACATGTTTCTAGCACTCTGGTGAATGCTCCAGAAACACCATCTGCAGATTTCTGATACCTCCTTTTGTGTATCTCTCTTCCCTCCAGTATTCTATCTTGGAAACTTCAACTTGGAAACTGTTGCAATTCAACAATGAAACATGTCTATATTTTAAACACTTTATAGTTAATGCGTGTCATTTCCAAAAGGAATATAGTGTTTGTTAATAGGTATATATGTGTGTGTATTTATACATGGCTTTACTATGTACTGTTATTAATTATAACTACCTCATAATGCATTTTTACTGGTCACAAAAATTTAATGTAATATAATTCTAGGTCAGATATATGAGTCTTCCAGATCTTTATGGGAATATATGGGTTTTTTTGTAGTCCAGGATTACCATGACTTGCTACTCAGGACTCACCTCTTACATACTTACACCAACAGTATAAGAAAAATAGATAGAATAAATTTATTTCATTGATTCTCATTTAAAATTCTGAATGCTAATATGTCTCAACATTAGGATAGAACCAACCTCATTTAATACTCGACATTCTTGTAAAGGTGTTAATCACTTTTGTTTTCTTTCAAGGATAAAACTTTGGAAGTCTATTAAATGTAGAAAATGTACCACTGTTGACTAAGATTGAATGCCAAATCATGAATGTTCTTGTGACATACATATTAAGAGAGTCTTATATTTAATATTCTTAAAATTCACAGCTACCCATTGATTGTTGTCAGTCTAGTATAAATGAATCAGATTTTAACTTACAGCTATGAGAAACATTCACCAGGTTAGGAGCCACTGAACAAGATGATTTAAAAGAAGGAGACTTTTGTTAAGTGTTGACCCTGTATTTGAAGAAAGAGAATTACCAAAATGTCATTTGACTCTGCACTTGAGAAGAAGCTCTAAATTTCCATTGTAGGACCAGGGAAACATAAGCCTGGGTGTTAGAATTCTACATTACTCACTATAGTAATAGAGGCTCCATTAATTAAACATCCACAGTGTGCTAAGTGAAGCAGAGGGCAATAAAGACAGGTTCCTTGTCAGCGTGGAGAATGAAAATCATTTCCTCTTGGGAATTCTATTGCTGAGGTAAGTTCTACCCATCAAAGAAAGAAACATGCCTTATCATGCCTAAAAAAGAATATAGCTTCCTTTGTTCTACTTCAAGGATCTTTCCTTGCTATTTACCTGTTCTTGAAGGACAGGGAATATGCACTGAGAACTTTGGAAGTCATACTTCAACTTATGATTTAATGAGAACAAAAGCCTCAATGAACAAATAGCTCCCTAGCATGCAAATTGGGTTCATTCAGTTCTAGCACTGAGTTGCAACAATAGCAAAACTTTCACTGCCCACTGTGCTCTCCATCTCTGGCAAAATTCTATTCACTGGTTAAGTCCCAACTCACAAATCCCTTCCTATGTGAAGACTTCTCAATTCCCTTAAGAGGTAAGTTGCTTTTGTCTGTAGTCTAAAAAAAAAAAAAAAAAAAAAAAAAAAAAATTTTTTCTTACTCCACTAAGAGCTCTTTATTGTTTTGGATTTTTTAAATTGCTTTGAAATTTTATTTATCTGCTTACTCTTTTGCTCCCAACTGAACTGTGAATTCCTTGAACAAAGTGACATTTCTTGTTTTACAGTAATCATCAAGAGAATATATAAAGAAAATTAAAGAAAAGGTAAAATGGTGTCTAGGAAATATAACATTTTAAAACAGAAAGTACAAAGAAAGATTCTGTTTCATACTAGCAATGTTTAAACTTTGGATCTAGTCAATATCTTTTACTCCTTGGTGCTATCACTTAAAGAAGGTTTGAAATTCCTTTTGTCATTTTATCACTTCAAGAAGGTTTGGAATTTAAAGTGAGGGTATAATTTTATTCTATTTAATAATGGTTGTCACCATAGTGCCTGGAAAGCCATTTGTTGTCTGTTGCCAAATCACTGATTCTACATACCTCTCTCATTTTTTAGTTTTAAACATAGTGTAGACCTGGAGAGTACATCATCAGAGAGAGAACTCATTCTCTTTCAAGCTCTGATAGGAAACATCTATGTCCAAATTTGGAAAAATATCACTATTCTATCTCTTTTATTTCATTTTCTTTAAAATGAAGGGTTAGAATGTTTTACCTTTGTTAAATCTCAACTACTAGAAATCATTGTTCTAAGTTTCTTTTTTTTTTCAAAATTTTCATTTTTTTCTGCTTAAGCCAAGAAAACACTCAAAGTAGAAGTCACCTAGAAGCATGGTTGACAAAGATAGCATTGCACACTAATCTGAGGTCTTTATTCACATGGGAAGGGGATCTCAAGAAATCACTTTCTCCTTCAGTTACAGCCCTTCTTCAATGCTAAGGTGGAACAATATTTTATGGACTTTAGAGTGAAAGAACTTAAACTTTGTGGGAGACACCTATACAAAAATGTTTACCTATGCGTGAATATTTGTGTGTGTTTCTTCTCTTGGCATTTAAATGAAGACTGGTAGATTCTATAGTGCTTAAAAATACCTGAGAGGGGTTTTTTTTTTCTTTTCTTTTTTTATGTTCCATAGTGCTTCACACATCAACTGCATATATTCTTCCTCTCTCAGTAACATTTTATTACATGTACAGTGATGTAACTTTAGTAGTGGTTGTTTAATGTATTCAAGTCCAAGATGAATTTATTATAAAAGTTAAAAAATGGATAGGCCTCTTGCTTATCTGGGATGTTAACATCAGAAATAGTGCAGTCTTATTAAGCCTTGTTGAGAAACAAATCAATAAAAATTTCAAAAACCTTGTGGATGAAGGAAAACCCTGGGTTTGCTTTTCTTATAATGATTTTGCTTTATCATGAAGTGCTTGCAACTGGCATTCTTTCAAGTGCTTCAAATTGTATAACGGCTAGAATTCATACTAGACCCTAACTGAGTACTAAAGCTTTGTAAAGACACAGTTTTGATCTCATAAACAGGATTTGACATGTGGTAAATTTTAAAAAGGTGGGGGGCGTAGAAAGGAAAAAAGGAAAAAAAATAGCATAGTACACTATAATTTTAGTTAGTGAAACAGAGAAATGAAATATGATTTCAACTCTTGCTTTATGTGCAGATAGAGTAGTTGCCTTCATATAATAATATATTTAAGAGAATCATACAATAGACTCTTAGCCATAGAAGACAAACTGAGGGTTGCTGGGGAAGCAGTTGGCTGGATGGAGTGACTGGGTGTTGGGCATTAAAGAGGGCACTTGCGATGAGCATTGGGTGTTGTATATAAGTGATGAATCACAAAATTCTACTCCTAAAACTAATTATATGTTATATGTTAGCTAACTAGAATTTAGTTAAAAGCTTGAAACAATAACGAAAAAGGAGATAATGTAAGGATATCTTACTCACACCATACTCTGAAAATTGCCGACAGGGTAAAATTTGCTTTTGTTCTGTAATTAAAATTCTACTAAATATAAAACTTACACATTACTTTATTTCCTCTTGTAAATGAAAATATATGAGTATTGAGGACATAATAAGGTTCAATCATTTAGGCATTAAAATGAATTTGTTGAATGAAGATTTTGTTAATTTTATGCCTGGATGAAATCAGTTTTCATTAAAAAAATGGGAATTTGGTAGGGTAAAGAGTTGGTTTCAGAATGACATTGAAAAAATTAGCACTTTCCACCATGTTTACCACTCCTTGTGATAAGTGAGAAAGGTACTATAATAGTATAGCTTTTACTGTAGAATATTCCAAAATCAAGCATTTTATAAATAAACTAGGGATCAAATACTTGGCTTTAAGTGCCTGCCTTAATTACTAAACTGCAGTAGAATAACCAGCCAGTTTTTCTCATTGATTATCTTATAAGGACATGATTTATTTCATACGTTTAATGTCAGGAAGGCTTCTGTCACCACAAACCAGTTTCTTTTCCATATTTCCTCTCTATCATTTAGTTGTGCTACAAGACTATAAACTGGTTTTTAACACCCCTTAAATGTAGCATTAATAGCAAGCTATAAATATTGTAAACATAACTCATGACATATTGAAAAGTTGGTGTATGTGGCTTTTATACTTCTTTTGTTCAGGGGCTCTCTGTGCTACTTCTGTCCTCAGTTCAGGCATGCGATTGTGATTGGACTAAATCCCAACTAGGAAAATAATGCTTTCACATATCCATGAAAGAGAATATGGAGGAAGTCATGAATATGTTTTTTTTATTTATATAAAAATATATTGACATATGCTTTGAAAAAATGAAAAAAAAGTTGCTTATGCATATAAGGATCAACACATTACAACTTTGTGGAAAGCTAAGTGTATATGCTTCTATCAAAGAAACATAAATACCGAATCTATTTATGCTCACACCCTGTTCAAAATGCCTTTCCTAAAAAAAAATAAAAATAAAAAATAAAATGCTTTTCCTTTTATTATATTTTGCATTGCTTCCTAAACAACTATCACCATTATCATCATTATAATCATCATTAGTCAGTATTTGAAAATCAGTTCATTGGTTGTTTTAAATAAGAATAAAATAACTGTTGAAACATAGGGACATATTATTTTACCTCAGTTAATTTATAATTTAATGGAAAAATAAACCAGATGAAATATTTATTAATGATAAATGAAAATCGTGGCAAAATAAAGAGGAAACTGATATTTACACATGATAAAATGAAATTATGCATATATAACTTCAATGTATCCCTTTTCTAGTGCTTCCTACATAGAAACTTTGATTGTTTCTGACATGAAACTCAGGCAGTCTGGGTTTAGTCATCATCACCTTTAAAATTAGTGGGTCCTAAGTTTGTCTTATCACTGAAATTTTTTTTACTGTGGTATCTGGAGACATAGATATCCATGTCTCCAGGAACAACCCAAATCCTGATACAATTTTAGCTCATACAAATAGATTTTGAACAGATTACCCTCTTATCAGTCAACCTGGCTTCAACTATTACTTTGCTCCTGATAAAAGCATATATATATGGGGGAGGGTGGATGGATGTTAAAAACAATGAATGAACTGATTTTCAAATACTGACTAATGATGATTATAATGACGACAATGGTGATAGTTGTTTAGGAAGCAATGCAAAATATAATGAAAGGAAAAGCATTTTATTTTTTATTTTTTTTAGGAAAAGCATTTTAAACAGGGTGTGAGCATAAATAGATTCGGTATTTATGTTTCTTTGATAGAAGCATATACACTTAGCTTTCCACAAAGTTGTAATGTGTTGATCCTTTTTGTGTGTGTGTATACGTGTGTGAGAGAGAGAGAGATATCACAGAGAGCTATCACAGAATTTTGGATTTGCATTCATGTAAATACAAACTCCTGGTCAGCACTGATTCATCCGGGACCCAGAACATGTGGGGTTTTTTGTTTTGTTTTGTTGTTAAGATTTATTTATTTTTAGAGAGAGAGAGAGAGAACAAACAGGAGGAGGGACAGAGGGAAAGAGAGACAGAGTAGCAGAATCCCCAGTGAGTGTGGAGCCTGACTTGGGCTTGATCTCACAACTCTGAGATCATGACCTGAGCCAATATCAACAGTCAGATGCTTAACTGACTGAACCATCCAGGTACCCCAGAACCTATGTTTTAAACTCCACTCCTGAAAATGTCTTCCTGATTGTATCTTGTCCATAGACAAATGTATCAACTTTTAATTTCATTTATATAATTTTGAATGTTTTAAAAAATATTTTATATTCCATGGTTACCTGTTTAGAGTATAAATTCAAATTGCTAGGGGCGCCTGGGTGGCTCAGTGGGTTAAAGCCTCTGCCTTCAGCTCAGGTCATGATCCCAGGGTCCTGGGATCGAGCCCTGCATTGGGTTCTCTGCTCAGCAGGGAGCCTGCTTCCCCCTTTCTGCCTACTTGTGCTCTCTGTCAAATAAATAAATAAAATCTTTAAAAATAAATAAATAAATTCAAATTGCTACCTTTATCAGAAGCCTAATAGTTCTTATTTAGTTACATTCATGATTGAGCCTGGCCACCAAGATACTGTCTTGATAGTGATTAAAACTGTTCCATAAAAGATGAGTTATATAAATACTCATAGAAAAGAATAATTTTTAACACAGCTGTAGAGAGATTATATTTTATCTCCTTTATCATTTTGAGTGTTTATTATTTTATCGTAACTTCTTCATCCTATTATTTGGTCTGAGAAAGCCAAAATCCTGAACTGTAGCTGTGTGACCTCGGCAATGTCATATAATGCCTTTACTCCTTTTCTACCAAGGACAAGGACCATTTAAACACTTTATCTACAATGCTATTATGAAAAATAAATGAGAGAATTAGGTAAAAACACCTGCTGTCAATAGTAAGTACAAGGTGACTAAAGTTGTCATTGTAACTAAAGTTGTCATTGTAACTACTAGCAAGCTTCAAGATCATAACCGAACAAAGTGATTTTTTTTTCATAGCACAGGCATAATCTTGTTCCTTTTCAATCAGTTGGTATGGTTCACAGGGGTTACAAACTCATATTCTTAAAGCAAGGAGACACTAACATAAAATGTGTGAAATGGAAGAATGTCAGATTATATACAACAGTGGAGTTCCACTAAGCAAGAGTGCGTGTTCCAGAGAGCTATTTACTTTTCATATTTATTGGAACACGGCTGTAGGAAAGCCTGTCTTCAGACAGTTAGTTTGAGATCTGGCTTACAGAGGTAGTCTCAAAGTGTGTCCATTCAATAGATGTTTTGCTTTAAAACTATGGTGGTCTATAAACCAACAAAATTGAACTTGTAGAAATTTCAGTTTCCTCACAACACTGATACTTACATTTTCAATACCATTTTTTGTACCTTTCTTTTATTTTAGATACTTGCTTTTCTACTCTAAAGATCCACAAAGTGTTCACTATTTATTCTTTGTATTTAATAATTATCGACCTAATGTATCGACTCAATGTATTTTGAGGGTGTATTTAGAAGAGTGAAGGGTCAACATTAAAAAACAACATAAGAGAACACAAATTAAAGGACTTGAAAATTTAGCATGGACATGTGTGAAAGAGTTCCGTCTGTGAGCTTGAAAGCCAGAGAATTTAGTGAATGAACCAATGGATTCAATTGTCTGTAAAGGATTTGACATATTTGAAGTTAGAATATAATGACATGTACAAGGAATTTTCAACAGCCATTATCTTTTCATTCCTTGACAGAATAATGAGCCAACAGCTTTAGAAGCATTACATCTCTGTTGTAAATTATTACTTAGCTATTGTATATCCTGAAATAATCACGTTGAGTTTGTTTTATTTATTCTCATTTGAATAAATGTGTTTTCATTCCAGTATTATTCTAATTAGTAAAGACCTAGCTTTGTGGTCCTAGGTAAATTGCCAATGCTTCAGAAAAATATTAATTTTTTCAATCGTTGATTTTAGGTGTTTTATAATTATTATAACTTCAAAAACCTTTTCATAAGTATTAGCTATTTAGGCATATGCTTATGACTTTTATTAGAGGAATTATAACTGTACACATAAAATTTTTAAATGGTCTGTTTAATTTAATTAAAATCATTATCACCAATTGTAGCAAATGATCAAAGCAGATAAAAATCAGCCAGATATGGCTTTTGACCAAGTGGGATAATCACAAGTCTATATTTCAATATTTCAAAATAATCATTTATGTAAATACTTAAGTAAATGTTCTTTTTTTTTTAATTTATTTATTTTTTCAGCGTAACAGTATTCATTGTTTTTGCACAACACCCAGTCCTCCATGCAATACGTGCCCTCCCTATTACCCACCACCTGGTTCCCCCAACCTCCCACCCCCGTCCCTTCAAAACCCTCAGGTTGTTTTTCAGAGTTCATAGTCTCTTATCGTTTGCCTCCCCTTCCAATTTCCCTCAACTTCCTTCTCCTCTCCATCTCCCAATGTCCTCCATGTCATTTGTTATGCTCCACAAATAAGTGAAACCAAATGATACTTGTTAAGTAATTGTTCTTAATCAACTGTGGTGTATTAACATATCTCCATGTCTTATGATGGTTTCCTTTAACCTTAAATGTAATTGAAAGTTTGGTTTAAAGATTAGAATATTTTAAATCATTATCAAATAATATCCTAATAAATCTTAATACTCATATCTTTCAAATTAATGATTTTATAAACCCTGCATATCCTTTGTCATGTTGTCGCTTAGTATAATTGCTGTGGTACCTTTTTTTAAAAACTTCAGTAATCAGGTTTGATTCTTAAACATATTTAAGAAATCATTATATAAGCTAAAATAACTATTTAATATCCCAAGAAATAAATAGAAAATAGATAAATAAGAAAATTCAAGTCACTACCTTACTTAAAATATTTATTTTATTTAAAAACACTTAAAATGTTCTTTTGTAATCATATTTTCACTTATTCCTAATTTATGTAAATAACAAGAAAATCAAAACAAAACAAGTACACATCTGCAAAGACATGTTTTCCTAGCAAACTGCAAAATAGGATGACACATTTTGAAATCTTTTTTTAAAAGATTTTATTATTTATTTATTTATTTATTTTTGAGAGAGAGAGAGCATGTGTGTTGGGGGAAGGGGCTGATGGAGAGGGAATCTCAAGCAGATGCCCCCAAGGGCAGAGCCAGGGCTCCATCTCAAGACCCTGAGATCATGACCTGCACCGACATCAAGAGTCAGATGCTTAACTGACTGAGCTACCCAGTGACACCTTGAAACTTTATTTTTTGCAGGTATGGGGAGGGAGTTAAGACTGCTTCTGTAGGTAAGCATAGAACTCTTTGTGCCACCTTGTGAACATACTCCAAGCAAGGAAGGCACAAAAATAATGTGTAATAGAGGTTTGATGAGGATCCTTAGGCTTCACGGGGGAAGCAGTTGGGATGAGAGAGTTGCAGTAATGACATAGTCAAAAAATTTTTTTTTAAAGATTTTTATTTATTTATTTGACAGACAGAGATCACAAGTAGGCAGAGAGGCAGGCAGAGATAGAGGAAGGGAAGCAGAGAGCCAGATATGGGGCTTGATTCCAGGACCTGAGATCATAACCTGAGCCTAAGGCAGAGGCTTTAACCCACTGAACCACCCAGGTGACCCGACATAGTCAAATTTTTAAAGAAGCTTGTTTGAATATATTCTCTTTCTTCTCTTTTCCTATGGTGTTCCTTTTTCTTCATTTTTTTCATCTCCAGTTCTTTATTCTTAGAATTTCCTCTGTGCCTTCCTCACCTGGGAACATTTTAGTGAACTATGCTCACATTAAATTCGAACCCCTGTGTTTATCGATTTGGGATTGATTCACATTAGCTAGACAATTCTAGGTTTATGAACCTATTCCTCATGGTTGCCAAATATGTGTATGACCTACTTGGAGCATATCTTCTCTGCTTCTGGACATGCTTCTAGGCCATGCATTCCCTATCTACATATGCAATATGGCTCGTTGGCTGGGATTATGATTAGCATAATTATCACTTCTTGGAATAAATAGGAATAAATTTAGTTATATCAGCCACATGTAAAGTACACTTCTTATATGATCTCTCTAGTCAAAATAGAAAAATATTTGCTATGATAGGAGAGGAAAAAATAATTTTCCTTTTACCCTTCTGAATTCTCATGTAGGGTCCCTGTAACAAAAGACAGATTAACAAGAGAAAACAAACAGAAATTTACAAGTATGTATAATTTATGTATACATGGGAGATAACCAAGGAAAAATGAGTAATTCTCAGAGGTGGCTTAGAATCTAAGCTTATTAAGTGCCAGTTAAGCATCCAGCTCTGGTTTCAGCTTAGGTCGTGATCTCCAGGTCCTGAGATCAAGTCCTGGCAGGGGGTTCTGAGCTCCATGTGGAGTCTGCTTGAGATTCTCTTCTTCTCCCTTTGCCCCTCCCCCTGCTCCCACTCACACTTGCTCTCTCACTCTGTCTTGTGTTAAAATAAATAAAATCTTAAACAACAGTCTAAGCCTAAATACCATCTTCAGCTAAAGACAAAAGGAATAAGGGAAGGGTGTGGGGAGGCCACTTAAGAGGAGGTGACCAGCAAAAACAGGGGAAACTAGACTGAGCTCTATTAAGTGTGAAAGTCTGTTCATTTGCCATAAGATTCTCTTATGATTTGGGTAATCCTTCTCTTCCTGGTACAGAGATGAAGATGCTCTTACAAATAGAAATTTCCTTTGTATATAATATAAATTTCCCTTACAAACAGATAACTTCTACTCTGTTTTCAGAATTTCTCCTTTGTCTATGGTTTCTCAAAAAAAAAAAAAAAAAAAAATCCTTCTGGGGATGCCTGGGTGGCTCAGTTTGTTAAGCGGCTGCCTTTGGCTCAGGTCATGATCCCAGCGTCCTGGGATCAAATCCCACATCGGGCTCCTTGCTCAGCAGGGAGCCTGCTTCTCCCTCTGCCTCTGCCTGCCACTCTGTCTGCCTGTGCTCACTCTCTCTGACAAATAAATATATAAAATCTTTAAAAAAAAATCCTCTGCCAAAGAGGCATAATTTGGAGTGGCATATTCTGGCTTTGAAACGTCCAACCAAATTCAAATAAACTATGAGGATAGCTATTAATTTGGAGTTAAATAAAGACAATTACATAATAATAATCACTTTTGTTTATGGCAATATAGCCAACTGTATTTCCTACAATACCTGAGAAAAAGCCCTATTAAATACAACTAAAAATGCTAAATTAAGTAGAACTGGCAACATTTTAAAAGCATAGTTATAGGGGCACCTGGTGGCTCAGTCGGTTAAGCATCCTACTCTTGATTTAGGCTCAGGTCATGATCTCAGGGTCTGGAGATCTGAGTAGAGGAGCCATCCATTGGGGCCCCACAGAATGTAAAGCCTTCTTAATATTCTCTCTCCCTCTGCCACTGCCTCCTCCAACCCCCCTCCCCCCCAAAAAAAGCATAGTTAGGTTTCCAAGGTAAGGAAAAACTCTAAGGTAATATAGGATTTTACGGTGGTAAAGACAGTTGTCCATGGAAAGTGCCTGTCCAGTGAGCATTTATCAACCTCTTTAATCAAGAGACTGAGGATACGACAATTACACAGAGGATGGAATACATGTTTCAAGGTCCTTGAAAACTTTTTACAGATCTGAAACAGAGATACCTGCACAAACCTCCTTTGAAAGTTTATAAACTTGGTGAAATTTCTAGAAACAATATGCCCACCATCAAAAGTAGTTGACAAGAAAACTTTTCTTTCTCATCTTGAGAGGATAAAAAGAAAGAGTATCCCCTGAGACTTTTTAACTGCAGACTTCCTCTTAGAATGACTGGGGATTTTATTTAAACCAACTACCTGACTCAAGTAACTCCAAGCTGAGAATTTAATTAGATTGATCCTTATTGTTAGTTCACCAAGGTGCCTAGTAAAAGCAAAAGCAAAAGCAAAAGCAAATATTCCCTGGAGGAGCACAATACTGACAAATTTCCAAAGAGAAAGTTCAGGCAAATAAGACCATGAAAAAAAAAAAAAAAAAGATTGAGCGAAAGAAAGACATGCATCCTATATGTCACTTAATAGAATATTGGCCTATATAAAATAATAAAAAACATATTATTGTGTATAGATTAGTAAATAGATATGTAAAATATTTTAACAAATAAAAGATAGTGTAAGATAATGGAAAAGAAAGAAGATACTATTCAAAAATGCAAAACGGGAAAAATAACTAGAGCTTCTAAGAAAAATAGAGTAGTAGCAATTAAAACTCTGTGGATAGATTAAATGGTATAGAAGATGTAGCTAAAAAGAGAAATTATAAAATGAAAGAACTCTGAAGAAATTCAGGAGAAGGAAAGATAGGCAAGTGGATGGAGAGTTTGATGGAAGCATTGAGAAGAAAAATAGACATCTTTTCTAATTAGAATTTTATTTAAATTCATCCTAATTACATACAGTAACATTTTATTTAAATTCATCCTAATTACATACAGTAACATTTATAATACATGTATGTATATGTATCCACTTAAAATTTACTAAATAGAATATATACATATACTCTGAATTTACTGAATAGAATGTATACATATATATAGATAGATAGGAATTCAATTCAAAATTGAAATGAATACATTTATAAACATTGAGTGAATTTTGAGAAATTCATAGAGATGGGCAATCACAACCATGTCTGTGATATAGAAGAGTTCTCTTACCATAAAAAAATTCTGTTTTCTTTAATTCCTACCCCCATCTCCTTCTACCACTAATTATTTTCCTTCCTGATACCTGTGACTTTCCCAGAATGTCATATAAATGAAATCACAGAGTGCGATACAATGTGTAATCTTTTGATTTGGGCTTCTTTCAGGAAGCGTGATTCATTTGAGACTTATCTACATTGCTGCATGTAACAGCATTTCCTTTTTATTGCTGAGTGGCACACCATTGTATGAGTGCTTACCCATAAGGACATCTGTTTGGAGGTTTTGACAATTACACATTATACCGCTACCAACATTCATATGCAGGTTATTTTGCAGCAAAAGCTTTTATTTCTCTGAGTAAACACCTGGGAAAGGAGTTGCTGGATATATGGTAAGAGTATGTTTACGTTTATAAAAAAATATGATTTTGCTTTCCCTCCAACAATATCTGAGAGTCATATTTGCTTAGATCCTCAATGCTTACTGTTGTTATTTTTAAAAAAATTTTGGTTGTGCAGTGGTTATTGCATTGAGTTTTTAACTTGCACTTTTCATGACTAAGGATGTTGAGCATCTTTTATTGTGCATATTTGCCACCAGTATATCTTCAGTGGTGAATTATTATTGAAATATGCAAATTAATTCAAATATTTTACATATTATACTTCAAAAGATATGGAGAAAGTATTTTCTTTAGTTGTTAGCTTATCTCTGTATTCTATTAACAATATCTTTCCCAGAGCAAAAATTGTCAATTTTGATAAAGCCCAATTATCAAATATTTTTTAAAATCATGCTTTTGATGTTTTAACAGAGCAGCTGGGTTAATCTGAGGTCATAAAGATTTTCTCATAACTTTTCTTTTAAAAAAATTATCATTTTACATTTACATTTAGATTTATTTTTCATTTTGAATTGATTTTTGTATGAAGTATAAGGTAAGAGGTACGAGACTATGCCATCCCAAATACACCTCTTTGGCATATAGATTATTTTGAGCTAAAGGTCACTGAGAACCACCAGACTCAAAAAGAGCTCTGAAAACAGGGCACAAAATTCTCCTTTTTAAAGAAATTTAAGTTTATGAAGGAAATTTCCATTTGTAAAGATTCCTGCCATGAAGAGGATGACTCTTAACTCTTATCAATGGAGAAAACACTGACCTAAAACTGCAAAACACACCTTACTAAATAAAACTTGTTTATCATTATTTTCCTGGTCACTTTCCCATAACTTCTCTTCTCTACCTAGAAGCCCCACATCTCTCTCTCTCTTTCTTTCTTCCCTTTTTTTTTTTTTCCAGCCTAAGATGATCTACAAATTCAACTTCTAACTAAAATTGAGTTCTGCATCTCTAGGTACTCCCACTTATAAGTACTATGCACATGTTATTAAACTTCTGTTTGTTTTTTCTGTTATTAATCTGTCTTTAGTCAGTATCATGGACAGGGCTTCTGCTGGATAACCTAAAATGGGAAAAGAAAAATATTTTCCTCCTCTACAAAGGCAGAAATCTTGTTCAATTTTTTATACATTGGTATTTAGTTTTTATGCCACAACCTGTTGCAAAGATTATCCTTTCTCCAGTCGATTACCTTTTGCACCTTTGTCAAAATCACTAGATTCTGTGTGTCTATTTCTGCACTCTATTCTCTTTTACACATCCACATGTCCATCCTTTCTCAAAGATTACACCAGTTTTGTTAGGTAGAAGCTAGGTGAGAGCAGTGGAAGGAAGGTCTGAGGTAGAGTCCCAAGTCCTTGAAAGGGAATGGTAGGGACATGAGCTGGAGACAACACAGACGATAAATAAACTACACATTATAAGCCCATAAACTCAACCTCCTGACCTTGTGGCTTCCAAAATCTTGGGGTTGACAGATCAAGAGCCAAGAGTGGAGAACATGCCCCATCTCTGCTCCAAGATAACCCCTAAACTAATTAAAATACATTTGCATTGTGGGAACAGCCCCACACAATGGAGAAAGGCTGCCTTGAACATTCTGGTATATACCTTGTAGGGTCAAAACTTCCTCCTCCCAGGGCACCTGGGTGCCTCAGTCAGTTAAGCAGTTGACTCTAGATTTCAGGTCAGGTCATGAACTCAGGGTCCTGGGATGGAGCCCCAAGTTGGGTCCAGGCTCAGCAGGGAGTCAGCTTGAGGATTCTCTCCCTTTGTCTCTGCCCCTCCCCCTGCTCTCTATTGTGCATTCTCTCTCTCTCTCTTTCTCTCTCGCTCAAGTAAATAAACAAGTCTTAAAGGAAAAGAAAAAAAAAAAAAAAAAAACAGAAACAATGCCCTCTCTCAACCTGTGGGAGGAGTTTCCCAAAGGAATGGAAACAGCCTCCAGTAGAGACTACTCCACTGTATGTTACAGTTCTTCCCAGCCTAGAGAGACCCAATTAAACCTGTTCCAAAACAATATAGGGGCGGGTTCAACCTGCTGGTTCTCTCACCTTCAGAGTGTACTTTCGCCTTAATAAACTGCTTTGAGCTTGCTACTTTCCTTCTGGCTGCCTTTATTCTGAGTGTGGATCCTCAACTAAATCTTCTGAGGAATCCAAGGACCATACCTTCATTCACACAGCAGACTCTCTCTCACCCTTAACAGTTTGATTACTGTAGCTTAAAATAGTTATACTTAAAATCCAATACTGAGACTTCTAGCTTTGTTCTTTTCAACATCACTTGAGCTATAACAGTAATTTCGTGTTCCATAAACAATTTAGATCCAGATTGTAGATATCTACACAAGGTCCTGCTGGGGCTTAATTGGGATCCCTTTAATCTATGAAACAATTTGAGAGAATTACCATGGTAATTATATTGAGATTTCAAATCTGAGAGCATGCTATATCTCTCCATTTATTTATGCATTTTATTTCTTTTATCGGTTTTATATAATTTTCAATGTACTAATCCTACACGTATTATGTTAGGTTTTTGACCAAAATATCTAATTTTGGAGCAATTTAAAGAAAAGTTTTTATTTCAGCTTTCAATTGGTTTTTGCTAATAAATGGAAGAAACATAACCAATTTTGTACACTGATCTTGTATTCTGTTAACTTGACCTTTTTTTTTTAATGTCTAGGAACTGGGATACATTTCTTGGTATTTTCTATGTAAACAAGCACACTTTTTGTAACTATAAACTGTTTTAAATTTTCCTTTTAAGTCTGTATACATTTTATTTTATCATTTATTTTACTTATGGCGTTGGCTAGGACTTCCAGTGAAATCTTTTTAATAAGAAGAGTGAAACTAGATGTCCATGACTTGTTCAAATTACAAGGAGGAAACTGTTTAGATTCTTTTTTTTAAGTATGAAGTTAGGTGTAAGTTTTTGTTGATGCTTTTTCCCAGGTTAAGGATGTTTTCTTCTATCCTTAAATTGTTGAGAGATTTTTATCATTAATGTGTCTCAAATTATGTCAAATGTCTTTAAGCATATATTAATGTGATCATCTGGTGTTGCTTCTTTATTCTGTAAATATGATAGATTATGTTGATTGATTTTAAAAATAGCTTTATTTAAGTATAATTTAGTTACCAAAAGACCCTTCATCTATTTAAGTCTACAATCCACTGTCAGCAAATGTATATAGGTGTGCAACCATCATGACACTCTGGTTTCAGAATATTACCATCACCTCAAAGAGCTGCCTTAATGTTCATTCAAATTATTTCCTTCTTCCATTTTCAGGCTTAGACAACCTTCCCTAATTTTAAGTAATTCACATATTTAACATTTTGGTGTTCTTCATATCTTCCTAATAACGGCATGGTGTGGGGCACCTGGGTGGCTCAGTGGGTTAAGCCTCTGCCTTTGGCTCAGATCATGATTCCAGGGTCCTGGGATCCAGCCCTGCAGAGAGGGAGGAAGCAGGCTCTCCTCAGCAGGGAGCCTGCTTCCTCCCTGCCTCTCTGCCTACTTGTGATCTCTGTCTGTCAAAAAAATAAATAAAATCTTTAAAAAAATAATAATAATGGCATGGTGTTATTTCATTTCAATCCGAAGAACTTCCTTTAGTATTTCTTGTAATATAAATATTTTTCCAAGTTTTTATTAAAATTACAGTTAACATACAGTGTAACATCAGTCTCAGGTGTAGAATCTAGTGATTCATCACTTGCATACAACACCCAGTGCTCATCACAAGTGCCCTCTTACTTCCGATTTTCCGTGGACCCCATCTCTCTGCTTACCTCCTCTCCAGCAGCCCTCTGTTTGCTCTCTATAGTTAAGAGTCTTTTTTCTGGTTTGCCTCTCTCTGTCTCTTTCTCTCTCTTTTCCCCCTTGTACAGTATGACTCTAAATTTCTATGTAGTTTTGTATTTATCCCATTTGGAGTTGATTGAACTTCCTGGCTATGAACAGTGATGTTTTTCATCAAATTAGGGAGTTTTAAGCTTCTCTTTTTTTAAGATTTTATGTATTTATTTGAGAGAGAGAAACACACAGTGAGGGAGGGAACAAAAGCAGGGAAAGTGGGAGAGGGAGAAGCAGGCTTCCTGCTGATAAGGGAGCCTGATGCAGGGCTCCATCCCAGCACCCTGGGACCATGACCCAAGCCAAAGGCAGACATTTAATGACTGAGCCACCCAGGAGACCCTAACATTTTTTTTTAATCAATGTTTTCCTGTTTCTTCTCCTCTCTTTCTCCAGTCCTCTGGGACTCCCATTACACGTATTTTTGTATTTAATGTTTACCAAGTGCTTTCTGAGACTCTATTTATTCTTTAAGCTTAATTTTTTTCATTATTGCTAGTTAAAGTTATTAGATATCAAAGGGTGTAGTGTTGGTCCGAATACAGAATAAATAAAGAATGCACAAATATATTGGCACTGATTATATGACAGAAATTACACTCCTGACTAATGGAGAAAGAATGGACAAGTCCAAATGCAAAAATTAGTTAACTAGCCAAAGGGAATTTAAATCAAATTCCACATTAAAATAATCCTAGGTAGATTAAAATTTTTAATGTAAAAGGAAAAACTTCAGAAGTTTTAAAGGTATTCATATAATAATAACTTTATGATCTCAACAGGGGAAAGGTTTTCTTAAGAAGATGAAAAGCATAAGTCTTAATGAAAAACTAATAAATTTGATTTTTTATGTTAAAACCTTCTTTGTATCAAAATTTGATAAAGCATGTCACTGACAAAGAAAATATTTTGAATGCATGCAAGCAATTAATATCCAAAATATATGAAAGTATTCAATACATCAATGAATATATATTAAAAATTAATACATAGAAATTATATAAAACTATTTCCAATTATACTAGTAATCAGCAAAAGCTTGAAATAATGAATTATCATTCTATTATTATGACCAAAAGCAAACATGCACAAATAACAAGCAAACAAAACAAATAAACTTAACAGTATCAAGTGCTGGCATGACTATAGAATATCAGAATCCCTGGGACATCTGGGTGGCTCATTTGGTTAAGCATCTGCCTTCAGCTCAGGTCATGATCCCAGGGTCCTGGAATCGAGTCCTGCATCAGGCTCCTTGCTCAGCGGGAGCTTCCCTCTCTGCCTCTGCATGCCACTGCCTGCTTCTGTGCTTGCTCTCTCTCTCTCTCTCTCTGACAAATTAATAAATAAAATCTTTAAAAAAATGAATATCAGAATCCCTTATCCACTAATATTATAAGTGCAAATTGTTACAACCACTTGAATAGCTGTTTGATGATATTTAATAAAATTAAATATGCTTATACCCTCACAGTTCCACTACCAAGAACTTAAAGTATTACAGTTTAGACATGAGTATAGGAAGATATAACAGTCTTATCAGAATGGGATTAAAACACAGTGGAAGTAGAGTAAATGAAAATATTGAGTATGAACAAATCTTTTGATTTGCAAAAAGAGGTATATTCAAAAACATGTTTCTTAGATTGGAGAAATAACTTCATGTTTATATGCTGAGTGAAATGATCTAGTTGACAGGTATGAGATTCAAATGCTGATAATTAAGTAGATGTGGTGGTGAATGTCAATAAAAAGTCTATGGAAATAAAGTGTTATGGAAATAAAGTGTTTTAGGAGATCATAGAATATCTTTATAGGCATAAAATAATCTCCTGACTACTAATCTCCAGCTCTACAACCCTTTAGACTTTGCAAGGCAGTGTCTCTATAATAAGTAATAATGACAACATTCTTATACAGTATTTGAGCCTTTATTATTTGGCAAGACTTGTGTCCTGTTAAGACCTGTTATCTTGGGACACCTGGGTGGCTCAGTTGTTGAGCATCTGCCTTTGGCTCAGGTCATGATCCCAGGACCCTGTGATTGAGCCCTACATCAGGCTCCCTGGTCTGCAGGAAGCCTGCTTCTCCCTCTCCTACTCCCCTGCTTGTGTTCCCTCTCTCACTGTCTCTCTCTCTCTGTCAAATAAATAAACAAAACAAAACAAAACAAACAAACAAAAAAGACCTGTTATCACTATTTTGGACATGTGGAGAATCCATTTTTGAGCAGCTGATTTGCCCCAGATCATCCAGCTAGGAAAACAAGTGTAAAATTTAAAGCAGCACCTAACTACAAAATTCAACTTAAACCACTGTCATACTACCCCTATATCTGTCTATATACCAGTTCTTCAATGTGCAACTACTACTCAAGTATTCTTCATATCTTCACATCTATATCTATATATCTATATATCTATATATATGTGTGCTTTGCAATGTGGATTTCTCAATTGTATCGATTTTTTTTTTTTGAGATACCAAGCTCAAGATTCAAATTTTCTATTACAAGCAGTAAGCTTTTTGACAATAAAACAAAGAGAAGGAATCTGGTGTGAGATAGTTTTAATTGCTTCTTTTATGTTTCTAAATCCATCTTTATGCAAACTATATTTAGCCTGATGTTTTATCTTTTCAGTTATATGAGCCAAAATTATTTTTTTCCCATAAAATCGTTTGAGTTGGACTTCTGACACTTTCACTGAAAAGGACCAGAGTAGTCCATTTCCTCACCTTTAGTTAGGTTCAGTCATTCCATTCCTTATATTCTCAGTTAAGACATTTAGGAGACTCTTTATTTATTAACTTTTTTTGGTATGGCTTTTCTAGTTTTTCCAACTGGAAGGTAAGGTTTATGTCTTTTTCACTTCTGGAGCAACTGCTATTCTTGATATTATGCTTTCTAAATAATTATGGTAGCAAAATTGTTAATATAGTAAAAATTAATGAAAACGAATACAGAATTGTGGCAGCAATTCTGGTGCTTCAGTAATTGATTTCTTCAAAGACTGATACACTATGTTTTAATTTTTCCACTGGTATAATAGAAATTAAACAGTCCTAAAGTGTTAAAAGTAGTAAAATGTTTAGAGTCTAAAATTTTTAGTGTATGCAGATTAATTGTATTGAGGGTTGTACATATGTGGCTTTCCTATTTCTGCATGAAAATTTCTCTCTAAGTATGAGGAAAAGGTTTTCATATTTTATATGAGTTTTATATGAGGTTTTCATATTTAATCTGAGTGGCATATTAGTTGCTAGAACCAGTAACCATAGATGGAAATAATTTCCCAGTTTTTTAACTTACCAAAATATATTTCATTTCCATGTTATCCAGTTTTAAACAACAGAAATACTTTTCCATTTACTATTAAATTTATATTTATTGTGGAAATATTTATGGTTATGCCAATAATTGAATATGATTTTCTTCATAAATCAAATTTAATTTCTTTTAAACTAGAAACAAAGTTTTTTACACCAAAGTGTTGCCACTTAATTGAATATTTCTCTACTTTGTACATAATTATTGTTATTCTCCTCAGGAAAGCCATTTCTTAACTTCTCATTTAGTGATGGCAAGTATTAAAATCCTGATTTTAACAGAACAGTTAAATGTAGTAAAAATGCCTCAGTGATTTAAGTTGAAAGCAGTACATTGGAACATGGCTCTTGTACCCTGTTATCAGGAATGTACAAATGTCTTTTTTATTAAAAAATGCAAGATAAATGATTTTCCAGCATGGACAATGACAGCAGCAAACCATTATTTACTGTCAACTGAAACCAGTAACTTGTGATTATAGTGATTTTCTTAAATATCAGCTAGCCTTTTCTTCAGTCATTTCCTTCAACTGACTTCTCTGAAGTTATTGGTGAGGAGTACTGCCCTGAGCAGCTTCTCATAGTTCATTATAATGGTAAAGCCCAATTGTAGAAATCAGAACATGGCACCTGCCCTTCCACCCATTCCACCTATTCCAGGGTCCTTCTCTTCTTTGAGAATTTCTGTGACTACAATTTCTACTCCACTTAACAGAGTGGCTACTCCAGTGGCATCTAATAAAACAGTTCTTTCAACCATAGCTGGACCCATGCATGATTCCTTTTTCCATCATATTCACGTATCTCCAAACATAGGATCATAACTAATTTCTGAGGAACTTTACATAACTTCCTCAATTATCAGTGATCCTTCAATGCCTTCATTCTTAGCAATTACCATTGCAGGGATTTCAAGTGTTCTTTTAATCATTTCTGTATTGATTTTTGATCTTCATTAGCTGGAGTTATTAAGTCCAAGGCTGGAATGCACTGCCATAGAGCACAAACCCCTCCGAGAACTATGCCTTCTTCAACAGCAGCTCATATCATTGGGGACATCCCTAAATTTCTTTTCATTCATTTCAACATCATTTATCCCACCAAATTGGGCATACCTACTGCATCTCAGATTTTTGCCAGATGATCATTTATTTTTCCTTTTTATTTTTAATAGTTGTGATATCTAAGTGCTTGATGATTTATTGAATATAGTTTTCAGCTTGAGACTTCCCACATTTCCCATCATCCCACATGATGCAAAGCATGGCAGCATCCTTGGTACAATGAATTCTCCAACTTTTCCTCAGTCATGAGGTTGAACATTTTCAAGATTTAGAGTCTATCTCTCTCCAAACATGGTACTACCAGTAGCAATAGCCTTGTCTTTAATCTGGTTCTATTCTCACCAAAACCAAGAGCTTTGACCACTATAACCTGAAGACCAAATTTTAGTGTATTCAAAACTAATGTACTTAGACCTTCTCCATCAACATCTTCAGCAATTATGACCAAGGGCTTATGGTGAGCATGGGGAATTTCAGAAGCAGATACAATATGCTGGATGCTAGAAATTTTCTTCTCATTCAGTAGAACATAGGCATCTTGGAATTCACATTTCTGACCTGATTTATTAAAGTATGGAGAAGTATAGCCTTAATCAAACTTCATGCCTTCAATCATTTCTAATTCCTCATGTAGTATTTGTCCATCCTTTGCTCTATTAACACCCTTTGTTCTAGCCTTCTTCATTGCATCAGAAATGATGTTGCCAATTCTTTTGTCTCCACTTGCAGAAATCGTTGAAACCTGAGCAGTTTCTGTAGGGGTTGTCGCAAGTTTAGACTGCTTCTTAAATTCAGCAATTACAACATCAAGATGATAACATCACACCTCTTCTGATTTCCACTGGATTAGCATCTTTGCTAATCCTCCCAAAGCCTTCTTTGGCAATAGAGTGTGTCAGCACAATAGCAGTAGGGGTACCATCCTCAGCTTCTTCATTTATGTTATTGGCAACATCTTGAACAAGTTTAGCAACAATGTTTTTATATTTATCCTTTAACAATGGATTTTGCAACAGTCACACCATCTTTTGTTACTTTAGGACTTCCGCAGCTCTGTGCAATAACGGTTGCTTTTCCCTTTGGCCCACAGTATGGCTACAGCATGACATGGGATAAAAGGTATACACTCTGAAACATCAGGAGTTGGAAATCTGCACCAAATTTTATATCCTTAGTATATGCCTGAGTGAGATGAGGAACTAGTGCCTTGGACACTGACCTTATCTGGCAAAGGTCTATGGGTAATAGTTTGTTATAAATATAATAAAATGTCCATGGTGTGCAGACAGCCACTCAACCCCTTCATGGAGAGAAAAAGAAAAGGAAATGTTATTCATTTGATCCTGAGGTATCCACATTTAAATTTGAACATATGTAAAGAGAAGGCCTAGATGAGGAAAATTCATCTCATATTTATATTATAAACATTTCATGCCCTTAGAGTAGATACATTTGAACAGTTTTCTAATGAGTAAAAGAGGGTCAATATTTATAGTTGCAATTTAAGAGCTGATAAAGCTTACAAACAAAAAAAAAGTTGTATGTTAGTTATATGTTAGGCATTATCCCTGATCCATCAAGAAGTCATTTTTTTCCTACCGTCAGTTTTCTGAGAACTGAATTGAAACCATTAAAAAGTGGAACAAAGAGCCTTCTGTGCACTCAAAGCTTTAAACTCACTTAAATAATATTCATTAAATTCAGTTAATCAAGAGATCCTCTGAACTTACCTCAGTCTACTGCTTTTTAGTATATGAGCAGTGTCCTTGTTCAAAAACCTTAAGAAGCCCTCTGCATTTTATTTCAAACAATATAGTTATTAAGAATTAATTTTGTTTTAACAAGCTTTTCCTATGGCAGAAAGACATGCAAGTTTTTTTTTTAAGATTTAAAATGGCTTTATTTACCTTATGTTATAGTAAAACCTACTTTCTTAATTAATTGTTGTGTAAATATTGTATATTTTTCTAATACTTATCTAGTCAGTGACATAAAAGCCTGTTTCCTAAAGTTCGAAGTGTCAATATTTTATGTCTGTTAATAAATGTGACTATTTGTATGTGTATGTATAAATTATGTATATGTGTATTTTAAGAAACATCAAAATACTTCTCCCATAATTTAGATTTTGTTTCTTTTTCTCAAATCATATGTGATCCTAAAAGGAAGACAGGGGTATTTTTGTTTTTGTTTGTTGTCTCCCCCATGCTTAGATCCACGCCTTACACATAAAAGTTTGATCATAATATATGTTACATTGTATGAATAAAATATTACCCATTAAAGATTATCCTGTACTGCCAATTTAAGTGAGCAAACAAACAAAAAACGACTTGCCTGAGAAATGTTCTTTGCTGGGGCACCTGGGTGGTTCAGTGGGTTAAAGCCTCTGCCTTAGGCTCAGGTCATGATCTCAGGTCCTGAAATCAAGCCCCATATCTGGCTCTCTGCTCAGCAAGGAGACTGCATCCCTTCCTCTATATCTGCCTGCCTCTTTGCCTACTTGTGATCTCTGTCTGTCAAATAAATAAATAAAATCTTAAAAAAAAAAAAAAAGAAATGCACATTGCTCATTCATACCCCTCTACTCTATGAAGTTGGTTTTTGGGGTGGAATGTTGGTAGTGAGATAAAAATCCATGCCCATCTCCCTGATCAGTAGGGAGTCTGCTTCTCCCTCTCCCTTTACCCCTTCCCTGCTTGTGCTTGCTCTCTCTCTCACTCACTCTGTCTCAAATAAATTCTTAAAAAAAATAATAAATCCATGCCCATCTCTTCATTTAGCTGTAGGCCAGAAGAACCCTCAGCTTTAGCAGCAAATTGGCCAACAACAGGAACAGTTCATCCAGTAGCTGAATGAGATCCCTAGGGAACTGGCAGACATCTCAGATGTGGAAGGTGAGATAGATCCTTAGGCAAGGAGGCCCTACAGATCAACTACATTTAGGTGAAGCCACAGTAGAAGGAATTTATAAGGCGGTTGAAGGCTCTGGGCTTCTCAGAAAACCTGGTGATCCAGGCCTACTTCTCTGGGGTGGGAGGTGGGTGGGTGGTGCGTGAGGAGTTAGAGAATTTGGCTGTCAACTTCCTCCTGAGTCAGAACTTTGATAGTGAGTGATACTGGGAAGCCAGGCTGCCTACGGGTCTACCCTTCCCCAACTCTAAAAAAAAAAAAAAAAAAAAAAAAAATATATATATATATATTTAAGAAGTGAAAGGAAATAAACCTTAAAACAAAAACACTCCAACTTCCCATCTTTCTGAAGTAGCCCTATTCCCGTCTTGGCCTGAGACCAGGGCCAGATAGCTATCTCCCATTTCTTGCCCCAGCCCAGCCACCTCAAAGGAGCTGGCAGAATCATAGGTGATAGATGAGCTCCTCTTGGTCTCCATCCCTGCTCTCTGCAGCTAGGAGAGGTGGGTGCTTTCTCCTTCCTCTCCTAAAGAGCCTCTGACACCTCCCTGGCCCTCTTGCAGGGTAAAAGAAAGCTGGGGAGCTCCAGACTTTAATCCTTCATTATGGTGGCCCAAATCTTTCCTTCTGGAGTGAGTATTTGGTGGCTAAAGCCCCCTCGACCTGGACCTCCAGTTTGCATCCCCTGCTGGGTTGAAGGGGGTCTGATTTGTCCTGCCTGGGGAGGAGGTAAGATCAGAGCCATTCTAGAAGTTGGAGTACGCCCCAAACCAGAATTGTGTCCCTAAGGTTTTGAAGTGACTAAAACTATAAAAGCCAAAAAAAAAAAAAAAAACCACAAAAAAACAAAAAACAAAAAAAACAAAACAAAACAAAAAAAAACACCAAAAAAGAAACAAAAGGTGAAGGAGTCAGCTCCCCCATGGTAGGTTGCTCCTGGGCTGAGCCAAAATGGAGAATAATGCCTGCAGCTGCTCTTCAAGGAAAAAGCCCCAGAAACAGGCAATTATGGTCTCCTGGGACAAATTTTAGACACTTCACAGCTGCTGGAGCAGATGTCCCCAAGGACATGCAGTTGGGACGGCACTGGCGTTGCTGCAGCTTGGATCTTGGCAGACCTGAAGTTGGGGCCCCAGGCCGAGTTCTGCGCCTGGAAGCCCCGACCTCTCCCAGCAGCGTAGGCTCTGGGTTCCGGGTGGCTTACGGCTTTGCACCCTACGCATGCGCAGTTCATCTCCTCTTCACACCTCAGGCGCTGCGGCTTGGGGAGCAAGTTTCCTTGCGGGGCCTCTCAGGCGAGGAGTTGCTGCACTGTGAGTCTGATGGTGGGATTTTGTGTGGAGGGGTCAGGGGTCGGCGACAGGAGGATTGGTGTTGCCTGACAGGTGGCTTGAACCAGACTCCTCACAAAGGAACCTGGAAGGAGCGGCCTCAGCACCACGGGGCACAGACGGTTCTCGTCTCAGGACTCTGCAGATCCTGTAGAACTCCCAGTATCCCCGAGCTTTTTCTGGGAAGAGTTGAGGCTGTAGGGACTTGAGCCTGATTTTGCCCTTTTCTTAGCTGCCTCCCAGGCCCAGGGCACCCCTGTTCCAGGGCACTTGCGCCCCGCTGCTGCCCACAGCGCACCCTGCAGGCTCCAGCTGTGCCCTGTTTGCCTTCCTGGGGAACCTCACGCTCTACCACCCACGGGCACCAGGCTTTTGGCCCAGAAGATTAATTCAAGGTAGAGAAAATGGCATTCATTACCATGAGTGAATGAACGACGCCATCTATGTCATGTCCGGAAACAAATGAGTTGGAATTAAAAAGCCCTGTAGATTTTCGTAGTTCAAAGGATCATTCTGACTCTTAATTAAAAGGCGTGAAGAAAGAAAACGGGAAGGTCAGTGAAGAAGGGAGGCCAAGGGGAGGAACTCCTAGGGGGAGAAAAAAGTTTCCTTCTGCTTTGATCTCTATAACCTGTGGTCTAGATCTAATTTTATGGTAGGGCACAGGGTAAGGAAGAATTATTGCATTTTCCTTCACCACGTCATAGATGTGCTGTGGCAAACAAGTAGTTTGGTTATCTAGCCGTGACTATGTTTTCCAAACAAATCTACCAATTTAGAAATAGTACAAGTTTCTGCCGTTGTATTGACTAATTAAGCAGCAACTCCCAGAGACATTCTTTCAAACTTCTGAAAAAGAAATTGCTCTGGAAAACTATTGTGTATCATCATGTTCTAGGAGCTCCAGGAGACAAGAATGGAAGCCAAATATCAGCGTATAGGATATAATAACTCGGGAACACATATGCAGCAACTCATTTTCACCAAATTAACCAAGGAAAATTGACCTTTACTGCTTTACTGGGGGCAGGAGTGGAGGGAGTGGATAACGGATTAGAACCAATACCACATAGCTATTATGTGGAATGGGTCTTGGGTCATTTTATTTATTTATTTAATTAATTAATTAATTTAATAAATTAAATAAAATAGTAACCACAGGATGGTGGGAGACTTTGGGCTGTCTAGGCTACAGGTGTTTACATTACATATGCCTCCTGGTAGAATAAAAAATACCTTATCATTTTATCTCTCACCATTCCTTTAACATCTGTTTGGTGTAAGTCACTTCCTGTTGTCCTTGTGAAAATTCAAGCAAGTATATGACCTTGATGGTTATAAAAATGTGTCGTTCAGATCTATTACTGTGGCCAGCAGCTTAATTTTCTGATGATTGCCAGCTGTAGGCCTTTTGAATCCACTGCTGAATTCCATAGGCTGCTCAGAATGGCTTCACACAACAGGTATCTTATCCTTATGAAAGATATAGGACTCCCCTAATGGGTGACTTTGACTCAAAGATTTTCCATCGGCCTAGAAAAAATTTTCTTAGAGATGTTCTGCAGGCTGAGACACTTCACCCCAGCCCCTTTCAGGAAGACAGGCCTTCTTTCAAGTCTGAAGCCTCTCCCAGCCTTCTCTGGCTCCGGTCCTTCTTCTTTATAGAAACTTGTCCAAATATATATATAATCTTGGTGTCCACTTCCTTGAATACCCAAACAATGTCTTTCCTAAAAATTACAAACATAATCTCAGTTAAAAAATTGCAATTTTGGGTACCAATTATCAGTACAAGCTCAGAACCCATTTTTTTTTTTAAGATTTTATTTATTTATTTGACAGATAGAGATCACAAGTAGGCTGAGAGGCAGGCAGAGGGAGAGGAGAAAGCAGACTCCCCGCTGAGCAGAGAGTCCGATGTAGGGCTTGATCCCAGCACCCTGGGATCATGACCCGAGCCGAAGGCAGAGGCCTTAACCCACTGAGCCACCCAGGCGCCCCTCAGAACCCATTTTAATGGCAAACTTTCTTTCAAGTAGCTCAAGCCTTACTTGGAATGAAGGCTAAGGCTCCATTGTTGCCTCTCTCTCCCTAGGTTGCTTCTCATTTTTCTTCTCCTGTTCTCTAATCTTTTTTTTTTTTTTTTTAAAGACCGTATTTATTTATTTGAGACAAAGTAAGGATGCGGAGGTTTGGGGCGGGGGTGGGTTGCTGAGCCAAAGGCAGACAGTTAACCAACTGAGCCACCCAGGTGCCCCTGTTCTCTAATTTTATTAGCCAGTTTCCTGCCAAGGGCATATGGAAAAGAAATAGTAAAAGAATAGGAAAGGAGCAGGAAAAGATTTTCCACAGGAAGCTCGATCTCACTCTCTGGGTGTGACAGATACTTAAAGCTGACTGTGTTAACTTCCTCCAGACATTCAAAAGTTCTCTTTAGGCTCCTTTGTCGACAATTTCTTTGACCTAGATAGATGTAGTTTATCCCAGTCTTTAGAAATCTGCTGTCATCCCAATTCTTTTCTGCTGGAATTTCTCCATCCTTTGATAGACACACATTGTGATAATGTGATTTAAAGTAAGAAATATATCTGTGGTCTTTGTTCCCATTTCTGGCATAGAGCTCCTAAAACCATTGGAATTTCCTAAGTGATAAGAGCAATAAAGTTGTCTCAGTATTCAAAACCTCTTTCAACTATATCTGAGTTTGTATTCATTCATGTTAATACGAAGGGGGAACGCTAAGGTTGAGAGGTTCCTAACCGTGTCATTAGAGTGTTGGAAATTGCAGTCCTACCCAGAAGGGTAGAGGGGCTGGAGTTGGATGCAGTTGCCAGCTGTCAATGATTAATTAATCATGTCTATGTAACAAAGCCTCCCAACAATGGGATTTAGATCACTTGGTTGGTAAACACATAGAGATCCAGAGGGAAAGTGCTCCCAGAGAGCAAGGAAGCTCTATGCCCCTTTTCACATACCTTGTCCTACACATCTCTTCCATCTGGCTGCTCCTGAGTTTTATTCTTTTACAATAAATTGGTAATCTATCAAGTAAAATGTTTCTCTGAGTTTTGTGAGTCACTCTGCAAATTAATCAAACCTGTGGAGGGGTTGATGGAACTCCTGCTTTATACACACACTGTTTCTTGTGCTGCTGAATCAGGTTTAGAGGAAATACTGGCCTAAGCCTTGTTCTGATGAATGCCAGAAATGCAAGCCTGTCCTAATGCAGCCATCTCTCTCAGGCTGCTACAGCCCACTTTAGCTTTTGCCAGCCTGAGTCAAGGACAGGTTCTCTTTGTCTTCCTCTGCAGAGTTACAGGGAAATCATTTCAGCCATCCCTCTGAGTTAGAGGTAAAAAGGCGGCAGACTCTATTCTTTGTGAAGCTCACAGATTGGAAGAGCTCTTATCAAAGAGTTCTTATCAATAGATCTTTCTCCCCCATCAGCTTATTTTCTATCTGCATCAAACTTAGGCAATCTAATAGTTATGGAAATAGTTCTTAAATAGTTTCTTTGAAAATTTCCAGAAGGTGGGGCCCTGGGTGGCTCAGTGGGTTAAACCCTCTGCCTTTGGCTCAGGTCATGATCCCAGGGTCTTGGGATCGAGCCCCACATCGGGTTCTCTGCTCAGCGGGGAGCCTGCTTCCCCCCCCCCCTCTCTGCCTGCCTCTCTGCCTACTTGTGATCTCTATCTGTCAAATAAATAAATAAAATTAAAAAAAAAAAAAATTTCCAGAAGGTGATTTTTCCCCCCTCACCTTCAAATTTAATATTGATCATAGTTCTTTATATGCACTTACAGTAAATACACAATTATATTACTTGCAAATGATTAAAACTCACCCGGAAATAGAGGATAAGCAGCAGATTAAAGACCTAGTACTTGGAGTTTCTTACTTCTGTCATCTTCACAGAAAATTGCTTGAATGACTTAGCAATATTTTGGTGTTAGGTAAGTGGGCTTTAGAAATAAATGCATGGTGACAAGTAAATACCTGAGTCAAATAGTTTTTAAAATGTAATTGGAGGGGTGCCTGGGTGGCTCAGTGGGTTAAAGCCTCTGTCTTTGGCTCGGGTCATGATCCCAGGGTCCTGGGATCGAGCCCCGCAGGCTCTCGGCTCAGCAGGGAGCCTGCTTCTACCTCTCCCTCTGCCTGCCTCTCTGCCTACTTGTGATCTCTATCTGTCAAATAAAGAAATAAAACATCTTTAAAAAAATAAAATAAAATGTAATTGGATTATTATATTCCCATTGAAATGAATATTTTACTCATGCTAGTTAATCATAATTAAAATTACATTTAATAATTTGGGAGTTTCACAAGCAGAGTATTTTGGGGTTATTTGTATCCCAGTAGGTATTTGGATATTAATTAAGAAAAAAGACAAAATGAGAGGAAAATAAAATTAAGTTGATTTAAAGGAAAAGATAATTAAGTAAGATGGTGATACGGTTGCCAATTATTAATAATAACATGGGAATTCCTATACCTCAAGGAGTAATCCTTTTGCAGTTCCGGATAAAATGTTTTGAATAAAACTGCTAAGTAAATTTTTAAGATTTTTAATCTCTCTTTTCATGTGATGCTATCATTTAAGACTTGTAAATGTTATGATATATGGGCATATGTTTGCTTGAGGAATTCTGAAGTACAAACCCCTACTCACTTCTGTATTCAATTGTTTTATATTGAGGAAAAAAATTGAAATGCAGTATTTCCCAGGTTATGTTTATATGTAAAAGTTGTATTCTGAACACATGTGGAAACCTTCAAATTATTGCTTGAAAATCCTATGTACTCTAAGGTTAAATGTTCTAGAAGCACTGTGCAGAATGCATATACATTTGGCACAGTGAACTCAGCACAAGATTATCATTTGAAAATATTTCGTGTTTTTTTTTTAATTGTACTTGAGAGACTAGACAAGTATTTTTCCAGTATGTAGCTCTAACATGCTACTTAACCTGGTCTTCTCATCTATTGAAGTTAAACTCAGTTTTTCATAGTTCTCATTATCCAACTGAAACAGGTTATTGACTTAGTAACATTTACTCAGTAAACGTACTTTTTAACATTTACAGTCTATAAGGTTTCTTTCCAAAACTATGCATCTTTTACATTAATTAATCATACATACTCTTATTGAACATTTTTTTTATGTTCTTCCTCTGGGTAAACAATGGTCAATATAACAACTCTTTTCTTAATGGAGTTTTTAATCTGATCAGTAAAAGAAATTGTCCAGTGCATCACTAATTTTAAAAAAGTGGGATAATCAGTATACTGGGAATAGGCTCCAACCCTTAGAAGAGCACATGAGAGGAGTGAGGATTCTCTCCTATTTTTATATTTGAACAATATATATGAGAAAGTGTATATGATAGCAGGTTCTTACCGATCCAAGGACAATTGCCCCTCAGATATATTACCTATAAATAACAATCAGATTTTGTTTCATAGATATGTATGTTGATTTGTGAGCTTATTTAGGGACTTATGTCCTTAAGTAAACTAAAAAATTATTTCATCTATAGTGTACCTTCATTATAATGAAGATAATGTGATGTGCTTTTGATAGGACCCATTAGTAGAAGGACAGTCAAATGGAGCAATTGAATAAAATAAATTTAAGTATGCTTATCTTAAATGCTAGCAAGTAAAATATAAAAAAGCTTTACAGGGAGAAGGGTGTCTGTAGAATGTAATTTAAACAAACACATAAAGAGGAAGTATAAAATAGTGTTTAAGTGTTCAGGCTCTGGAGACATTCTATACCTTCAAATCCTACCCTGTACTTGCTAGCTTTTTGACTTTAGAGAGTATTTTATATTCTAGTCTTGGTCCTTTTTCTGTAACATGGAGATGATAATAGGTTGAACCACATGAAATTATTATGGTTGGCTATTTTTTTTATAGCTTTACTGAGGTATAAGTGATTTACAATAAACTACACATATTTAAAGTATACAATTTAATGATTTTTCCTAAATACGTATATGTATAAGAAACCATTGCCATAATCAAGATATACATAATCAGAAAGTTTTCTTGTGCCTCTTTAAAATCCATATCTCCTTACCTCCCATCTCTAGGAAGCACTGATTTGTTCTCTGTCTCTGTCTTTATGGATTAGTTGGCCTTTTCAAGATTTTTTTTTTTTTTTTAATGAATGGAATCGTTGTAGTATGTACCCTTTTAGTCTGACTCTCATTCAGTATAATTATTTTGGGATTCATTTATGTTTTTGCATGTATCAAGAATAATTGCTGACTAGTATTTCATTGTATAGGTGGTCCATAATTGGTTTATTCATTCAAGGGTTGGTTGATATTTGGATTGCCTTCTGTCTTAGGTGATTATATACAGTTGTTATAAACCTTTGCCTACAGAAAACAGGGAAAAAGAGCTGTTCTTTGAAATAACCAATAAAATTAGCAAATAGAGAAGACACAGATCTCTAATGTCAAGAATGACATAGACGACATTAGTCCAAATCCTATACACAAAATAAAAATAATAAGACAATATTATTAACACCTGCCTCCTAAGAAATTGGTTAATTAAAATACAATGGAAAAATTTCTTGAAAGACAAAAATTACCAAAGCTCACTCAAAAAAAAAATGAGAGCACTTTGGTGACGCAGTGGGTTAAGCCTTTGCCTTTGGCTCCAGTCATGATCTCAGGGTCCTGGGATGGAGTCCCTGCATCAGGCTTTCTGCTCAAGCAAGAAGCCTGCTTCCCCCACCCGCCGCCCCTGCCTGCTGGTCTACTTACTTGTGATCTCTCTCTCTCTCTCTCTCTCTCTCAAATAAATAAATAAAATCTTAAAAAAAAGAAAGAAAGAAAAATGAGTAATATGAGTAGCCATATATCTCTTGATGAAATTGTTTTCATAGCAATGAAAACAGAACTTTTTATAAAAAGAACTTTATCCCTAGCTGGTTTTATAAATGCTTATTCCAGGTAATTGTTAGATAATAACAGTACTACTTAAATACTTATAGAAAACTGAGGAGGAAATCATACTGTGAAATAATATTTTTTGAGACTAGTATTACTCTGAAACCCTAACTAAATGAAGACATTACAAGACAGAAGACTGGGTAAGAACAAATTTTTTTATAGACCTAGACGCAAAAGTTTTTAACAAAAAGCCTATCAAATCCAGTAATATATTTAAAGATTAATACATCACAAGTGGGGATTATCCTGCTAAAGCAATAATTAGTTCAATATTAAAAATCAGTGTAATTCACTGTAGCCACAGACTGAAGAAGAAAAACATTATAATTGCCTTGGTAGAAAGATAAAAGGCATTTGGCAAAACTTAACCTCCTTTCAGGATAAAAACTCTCAACCTGATAAAGGGTATCTGTGTAAAACCCATAGCTAACATCAAACTCAATGGTAAAAGACTGCATGTCTTCCCTTGACATTGAGAATGAGACATGGATATCTACTCTAACCATTTCTATTCAACATTTTACTGACGGTCTTAGACAATATGATATGTTAAAAAGAGAAAAGAAATACTTATTAGAAAGATAGGATTAAAATTTTTTTATTTTCAGGCCACCTGATTTTCTAAGTACTACATCTACAAAAAGGGTACCATTTGACGGTTGTAGACTCCCAAAAGAGCAATTCTCTTATTTTATCTTTATAATAATACAATGTAATTCAAAGGTTATGGTGATTGTTTGAATATGTTAATGTACATATGACATTTATCATTGTATCTGTTTGGGAGGAAGTTATCTGCGACAATTAACTAATGCTTTTTATAATGCATAAAGTTGTTTATTATCAGCAAAACTTGGAAACAACAATACAATGCAATGTAAAATTGAAAAAAAAAGATAGAAATAATGAGTAGACACATAAATATCAGAACTGAAATGTTGTAGCAGGTAGTGTTAGCTTAAAAAAAAAAAAAAGAAGACATCTAAGAGATGAGTTAAAAACTTTCATTCGGAGTTTCCTAGCAGTTAATACTAAAAAGTAAACACCTAATATCAAAACATGTTTATTAATATCCATACCATCTAAAAACATTTTTTATTTTTTATTCTTTTAAGATATTATTTATTTATTTGACGGAGAAAGATCACAAGTAGGCAGAGAGGCAGGCAGAGAGACAGAGAGAGAGAAGCAGGCTCCCCGCTGAGCAGGGAGCCCGATGCGGGGCTCGATCCTAGCCTGGGATCATGACCTGAGCCAAAGACAGCAGCTTAACCCACTGAGCCACCCAGGCACCCTAAAAACATTTTTTAAAACAGATTAAGATGGTAATGAGAAACACAACCATTTTCGTTACTGTGACCAAATATAATATGTCTAGGCACTCTTATTAAGGACAAATTGCAACTTAGCAAACACAACCCAAGCATTTCTTAATAATAAATAATATGACAAAATTTTAAGTATATTATATGACACTTATATGGTTTTCTATTTTACAAAGTGAATCTCCGCTATTTCTACATTGAATGATAATGTATCCTGAGCAATAATGAGTAGTAATGATGTCAATAATTATAATTCAGATAGTGTTATGTACTAGGCATATATACCTTCCATATTTTAATTCATATACTGTGTATGATCATATCATGAGGTAATTATGATTGCCTATAGTTTAAAAATAAATTGATGCACAGAGAGGTTGAGTGGTTTGGTTAAGGTCACAGTTTGCAGATAGCAGAGAGAGAATTCAAAGGCCAGGTTGTTTATAGTTCCAAAGGGCACTGTCTATCTTACTGCCTGACCTTTCCTTTTTTGTGATCTTGTAGGTACAATATAGAGCAATAGTTTTTGCATTGTTGATGTGATTGCATGTCTCTAATATTCTCATGTAGACTTATTTACCTGTTCTGATCATTGAGGATGGAAAAACTTTCTTCTCTAAATGTTCTGCACTAAATCCATGTAGGTAAAATTGACGAATCTGATGATTTGAGTCCGAGACAGTGTAATGTTAAGCACACAGAATCTTGAGCTAGACTTTCTAAATATATGTTCTTATTCAACTACTTACTAACTCAGTTACATTAGATGAAACACACAATCTCTCAAAACTTTATTTTCTTCATTTGTAATTTTTGAAATAATAATAACAACTATCACAAGAGATTTACATGAATCAAGAGACAAGATAATTGGGTAAATGTTAGTTGGGATCAGTAGAGGGATGGGGTTGCTGCTTAACTTTACTGGCGATAAATAAATAGAAAAAAAAACATAAAAATAATTCCTGTTCTCTTTCTTGTATTATTTCCCTTACAATTATGGGAAATTAATTTTTTGCATCTATGTTTAGGGTAAGAATTAAATTATTTTAAAATACTAATATTTTGTTTTTCAGTTTTCTCCTTTACCAAGTGATTCCTAAAATATATGCAATGGGACATTTTTATGTAAGATTATCCATTTTATCAATGCATTGATAACATCAGAAACAATGGAAAAATGTAGCAATTACTTACAAATAGCACTCAATATGGTTTATTGTAGTTTACCTGTTATAAGACAGTCACCTTAACTAGAACAGTTGTTATAAATAAATGCCATGAGATATAACAGGTAGAATTTAGAACTGTGTCTGGAGCCTGTTAGGCAAGGAGTAGTTTGTGGTATTAGCAATAGTAGAATAGCAGTAGTGACAGTTGTTTCATTGGACTGCAGGGGGCATTAAAGATAAGAACAATGCGATTATGGTTTGTCTCCCTCCCGATCCCATCTTGTTTCATTTTTTTCTTCCCTGACAATTCATAGACCTGTACCCCTGGGGCTAATAATACATTAAATGTTAATAATTAAAAAAAAAAGAACAATGAGATTTACCCTGGAGTCTACAGTAGTAGCTCCTTGGAAACATTAGTTAAATGAATGGAGAACTTAGCTAATGAGTGGATGAAGGAATATTTAAACACATAAAAGATGGTAGACTACCGTTCTTCCCTACTTCCTTCTGTGGAACATGCCAATTTGAAGAAAAGTAGAAATATAATCAGGTTCCGTTTTCACCTAGTCTTCAAGAACATCATTTTTATGTCAAAAAAAAGTGGAAGCAGTACAAATAACAGCATCCATGTCCATGCATGAGGTTAGAGAAAATACAAAATAACTCAATATTGTCTTGTTAAAAGACTCAGAACTGGGAAAAGTTTAAAAAGTTATGAGAGAAAATAGATTCTGATTCATCCTGTTTGTGATATAGGGACTCAAAAAAGTAAAGGAAAAGAGCATCATTTTTTAAAGTAAAGATTCATATCTATTCTGGTTATTAATTTTATTTTAGAAATGGCCCTTAATTTCTTTATGAAACTAGTGTTGCATGACCATTATTTAAATCAAGTTATCATTGACATGTGACTAATTCAGAATATATAGTGACTACATTTGTATTTTCTCCGAATCTATATAGTAGAAAATGTACTATTTTTTTTTTCTCTGTGGTCTTGAATAAATTATTCAAAGAACAAAAAGTATTTTAGTAACATGCTTTTCAAGTGTTGTGTGTAGCAAAACATTCTAATATTATAAAAAGCATGTTGAAATAGTTCTTCTGAGGTACAATTGAGAACTACTCTGATTTTTTTTTTAAAGAATTTATTTATTTATTTGACAGAGAGAGACACAGCAAGAGAGGGAACACAAGCAGGGGGAGTGGGAGAGAGAAAAGCAGGCTTCCAGCGGAGCAGGGAGCCCATAAGGGGCTCCATCCCAGGGCTCCGGGATTACTACCTGAACGGAAGGCAGACACTTAACGACTGAGCCACTCAAGCATCTGAGGATTACTCTGATTTCAAAAAAGTACCTTATCGGAGCACCTGGGGGGTGCGGTTCGTTAAGTACTGACTCTTGGTTTTAGCTCAGGTTCTGATTTCAGGATCTCTGCCTCATGTGGAGTCTGCTTGGGACTTTCACTCTCTCTCCTGCCTCTCTGCCTGGCATGTTCTCTCTCTTTCTAAAATAAATAAACAAATCTTTTTTTTTTTTTTAAAGGTACTTTATCTACTATTGTTTTTATATTACCAATGACACAATAATCAAACATTTGATAAAATGTAACCTGAAATCTCTTCAATGATTTGTTTTGTAACACTAATGTCCAGATAATCTTGTAAAATTCATGTAAGGGCAGTAAAATCTGGAAGGCCATTGTCAATGACTGAAAGTTCACAGAGGTAGTAATTTGTTATATTGCTGAGATAATCATAATGGACACCTAGTGTTCATCTTTGGAGAAAACCTCTTTAAGGGTCAAAACATGGTCAGGTAATGGACTTTTGTATAAGGGCAAATCAATGAATAACTGTCTCTTAATATTTACAGATGGATACAAAATGGTAGTTAAATAGAAATCACAAACTCTATAATAACAGTCTCTCTACTAGTTTTTAGTAGGGACATTGAAAGACGCCAGGACACACTGAAGAGTCTAACAATTTTAAGTGCTTATTCTATAAATCACAGGAACTATTTTCTTTGCTGGAAACTAACTTAGGTAAAAAGGTACTATCATAAAAATCATACAGTTTTAGAAAGTTAATCAATATTGTGTAGTCATTCAAGATAAGGCACCTGGGAGGGCAGATTCAAGGACATTGACACATACATTCTTAAAATGGTGTGTGCTTACATGACCTAAATATGCTTTTTTTTTTTTTTAAAGATTTTATTTATTTATTTATTTATTTGACAGAGAGAGATCACAAGTAGGCAGAGAGGCAGGCAGAGAGAGAGAGAGGAGGAAGCAGGGTCCCTGCTGAGCAGAGAGCGGGATGTGGGGCTGGATCCCAGGACCCTGAGATCATGACCTGAGCTGAAGGCAGAGGCTTAACCCACTGAGCCACCCAGGTGCCCCTGCTTTTTAGGTAAACAACAGGAGAGTCTGGTTGGCTTAGTCAGTGCAGCATGTAACTTTTAAACTTGGGATTATGTGTTCAAACCCCATATTGGATGTAGGGACTACTTAAAAATAAAAATCTTTAAAAGGGGGTGCATGGGTGGCTCAGTCAGTTAAGCTTCTGCCTTCAGCTCAGGTCATGATCTCAGAGTCGTGGGATCATGCCTGGTGCAGGTCTCCCTGCTCGGTGGGGAGTCTGATTCTCCCTCTCTCATGCTCTCTCTTGCTTTCTATCTCAAATAAATAAAGTCTTTAAAAATTCTTTAAAAAAAATAACTAAAAAACAATAAATCATTCTCCCCATCTTATGCTCTCTCTTGCTATCTCAAGTAATAAAATCTTTAAAAAATCTTTGAAAAATAGATCAACAACAATAAAACAATTGATTATCCATTGCATGCTAGAAATTGTAACATATTTAGATTAGCATCATTTTATCTAATCCTCATGAATTTCATTCTTCATTATTGTTTTTCAGTGAACAACCATTTAAATGTTTGATGAACTAAAAGAAGCTGGGACTTTGGGAAAAAAAAAAAGAAAAGTAGCTTGTCAAAGATAATCAAGGAGGTCAAAAATTGAAAGGCCTTTCATATCAACCCTAAGTGCCAGAGGAAGTCTTTGGAGTATTTGAGGAGTTATATGATCTGATTTATGTTTTGACAGGATTATACTGGCTGTTGTCCTCAGCACTGAAACCCTCTAGTTCATTAATCCAGATTAAGAATGACGGTGGCTTGCAAACGGCAAATAGCAGTAGATACGGTAAGAAGGGACTGGATGTTTTATTTTTCTAAAAGAAAGGCAAAAGAATGTACTGAAGCAGCACATGTAAACTCTAAGAGGGGACTGGATTTGAGTATGCTGCTAAAAGTTTTAGTTGGTGGGGTTTTGTTATAACTGAGAAGGGAAAAGTTGAAAAGCAAGTTGAAAAGATGGAGAAGAACAATAGTTTAGTTCCAAGCATGTTGAGTTTCTGTCAAGTAGGAAATTGAGTAAGTTTGGACTTATCTAGGCGGTAATTGGATAGATTAACCTGCTGGAAACTCAGAGGGAGGTTCTGACTTTGCACTTGAAATGTGTAAAAATATACATAACAAAACAGTACATAGATAAGGCATGTGAATGACTGAGCTCATCAAGTAAGTGGTCACAAAGCTAAAAGAAGAATTTAATAGGCAGAACTCTGGGGAATTGAAATGTTAAGGAAATAAAGAGAATCTATTGAAGGAGACAGAGGAAGAGGCCTTGCTGTAGGTGAATAATCAGGGAGGAATTAAATGGTTTGATAGCCCTGTGGAGAACATGTTTCAACTAGAGTGATCAACAGTTCATAGTTAAATCAAATGCTAAATTGTGTGCCCAACTTTATCCAAAAATGTTAGATTATAATCATGTTCTCAGGTAATTAGAGATCTCTTCAGGGAGTCAAAGGCAATATACAGTCTTTGGATAATGGTAAACCAATAATGAGAGTCAACCATTCACTAGAAAAAGTATATGACACATATGCTTGAGGGCACCAGATGCCTAACAAGAGAGTGGAGAAATAAAAACAGGCCAGATCTGGACAGGATGGAAGTCCAATTGAGATGAGACTAGCAATTCATGCCCCCTTGCCCTTTCTTAACTCACATTTTTTGAGGAGAATAGGTAGGCTGAGAAGCTAAGTAAAGGTTTAATTTAGTTGTTGGGCTAAGGCAGCAGAAATTCATGTCAAGAACACAAGAGGGAACCCTGGTGAACCCATTCGCTCAAATCTCAGTTCCTGAAATTGGGTTAAGTGATTGTAAACTAAATGTGCCCCTTGTACAGGGTGAAAGCAAAGATAAAGTTCCTCAAAGATTAATATGATATATTATACCTCAAAAAATAACCACCCAGAAGAGGAAAAAGAACAACAGGAACAAAAATAAAGAAAATTATAGAAAATAAAAATAGATTAAAGAACTTCTAGGTAATGAGTCATCAGGCTCCCATATAAAAATAACTGTATTTAGTATTTTAGACATATAAAAAAATAAACATGTGGTAGAAAACTAGGAACTTCACATGCATAATAACCAAACTTAAAAACTCAGTGGATGTATTTAATGACCTATTTCCTACAAGCAAAGAGATAATGAACAGGAAGAGTGAGAAAGAGAGAAGGAGGGAGTAAGTACTCACATGGGACAGGCTATATCTAGAGACTATAGAAGAGAAGCAAATTCAATGCAAAGAAACAGAAAGACGTAAGAGAAGAAACAAATTTATGAGGAAGAAAATATAATAAGAATGAAAATCAAATTCTAAGGATTTTGGGGGGAAGTTCTAGTAAAACTGATAAATCTCTGGCAAGTTACATCAAGAAAATAAGAGAACAGCTAACTAATACCAGAAATGGAAAAGGAACATCATTAAATATCATTATAAGAGGGTATAAAGAAATTTATTAAGTAGATGAATTTAAATAAATTGCAATTTCTATAATCTTACATATAAAGAAGTAAAATATCTGGATAGTCCTATAAACAATAAAGGAATTGAATATATAATATTATTTTTCAATTTCACTAAGTAAGATTTAGGTCCAGAAGACTTCATTAATGAATTCTACAAGCATGAATGGAAAAATCAAAGAGATACTAGCCAGCACAATAAGGAAGAAAAGTTAACAAAAATATAAATACTGTAAATGAAGAAGTAAAATTTCATTCTAACCAAAATTTGTTATTTTTTTTTAATCTAGAATACCTAAATGAATATAGGATTAAATAAAAGATTTTAGAAGCTTCGTAGATGCAGGTCTAAAATATGAAAATAAACTGACCAGAAACAAAAAGCTAATATAGAATAGTTATTATAATTACTCAAAATAACAAATATTTAGAAATAGATTGCATATAAATTATTAGTAGGTCTATGAAACAAAATATAAAATAGTGTTAAGAGTAAACTGAAATAAATGGAGTTATATATCCTGCCTATTGGGGGAATATATATATATAAAATTTATTTAAAGGACTTATCCGATTGTGAGGTCCGGCAAGTACAAAATCCACAGAGAGGTTGGCAGAGTGGAAAATCATGCAGTAGTTTCTGTTACAGCATTGAAGCAGGATTTGTTCATCACTGGGAAAGTTCAGTTTTTGCTTTTAAGCCCTTTGACTGATTGGATGAGGCCCACCAACATCATTAAGGGTAGTCTGCTTTATTTAAAGTCAACTGATTCATAAATCTTAACCACATCTGCAAGGTATCTTTGCAGCAACCTCTAGATTATTGTTTGATGAAATTTATGGGACTATAATATAACCAAATTGACACTTAAAAGTAATCATCAGGGTAGAGCAATTGATAAATTTGCTGTTATCTTTCCCATTTACCAATGAGAAAGCAGAATCATTGATTTTATACCAGATCCCCAGTTTCACTAAACTTACTTGTAGCTGAGCTAAGATTTTCATTCAGGTCTAGTAGGCTCTGAAATTTGAAATTTTAACTAGTATATTATAAAATCAAGAACATGGAAATATTTTTTAAACTACTTTGGGAACAAAATGATATTTCTCTGGTTTCCATTTGTCTCTGTTTTCTCACATGTGTGGGGGGTTGAGTAATAAATACAGTCAGAATGGAGAACTAACTCTTTTGGTCATAGAGGAGGTAGAGGAAATGATTCTGGACAAGAATGTAGAGGTGACATGGTGTCTGATGAATACGAGCAGCTCTCCTCTGAAGCCCTGGAGGCCGCCCGTATTTGTGCCAACAAATACATGGTGAAAAGCTGTGGCAAAGATGGTTTTCACATCCGAGTGCGGCTCCATCCCTTCCATGTCATGCGCATTAACAAGATGTTGTCCTGTGCTGGAGCGGACAGGCTGCAGACAGGTATGCGGGGTGCCTTTGGAAAGCCCCAGGGCACAGTAGCCAGAGTGCACATTGGCCAAGTCATCATGTCCATCCGTACCAAGCTGCAGAACAAGGAGCATGTGATTGAGACGCTGCGCAGGGCCAAGTTCAAGTTCCCTGGCCGCCAGAAGATCCACGTCTCCAAGAAGTGGGGCTTTACTAAGTTCAATGCGGATGAATTCAAAGACATGGTGGCTGAAAAGCGGCTTATCCCAGATGGCTGTGGGGTCAAATACATCCCTAACCTTGGTCCCTTGGACAAATGGAGGGCTCTGCACTCATGAGAACCTTGGCACTACCCCTTCCCATCATACTCATGCCCACCAATAAATCCAACTTCCTGTCCAAAAAAAAAAAAAAAAAATGTAGAGGTGATCCTGTCAACATTCCATATTCAATATCCTGTATTTCCTTTGGTAATTGAAATAACTGGTTTAGTGCTATTAACATTTTTTTTCTTTAGAGTATGAAATATAAATATTTGATCTGAATTTTCTTTGATGAAAGCTTAATGTTTAGGGCCGATTGCATGTTAAGCTACTAAATGTCAAGTCATTTGGAGACATAATGAGATGACAAAAAAGGTATTTTACTTTATTGATAAAAAAGGTTGAAGAGCACATTTTTCATACTCTTTTTCACAAAGTAAACAGCTCCTTCTGACTCATTTCAGCTTTTTCAAATAAAATATTGCATTATCATATTGTAGGTAGTAAGGTCAATTAGTACATGCTTCTGCAAAGTGCTCTGTTCTTAGCATCAAAGGAGATACTAGTAAAAGGTTGTTCTTGTCAACTTCATTCATATTCAAGTTGTCTAAATTATAAACATTCTGTCTTAAAAGCTTTTATATTTTCTGAACTGTTCAATTATTTTACTTCTCTATCAAACTGTCAAATTTATATTACTTCAGTCATATATCTTTTTTTTCTCAATCTATCTTTGGCAATCCTTCTCAAACATGACTTTAAAAAAATTTATCTATTTTCAGTTCTCTAAATGGCAAAAGGTATAGTTTAAGCTTTGTATTATTTGAACGGGTGTTTACATTTCTGACAACATTATGAAACATTGAGTTTGAGCAATGATCTGTGATATGGGTAAATTCTTATTGTTATGCAGCCAATAATATTTCTTTGTCTTCTTCTCCAGATATATTATTAAGTGAATGTTATAGTTCCATGTTATTTACCATGAGGCAAATACTATATGGAGGAGGTTGAGGATTAGGGAACACATGCAAAGGGAAAAAGTCAAATTTTGTCCAAGACCATCCTTTCCTCCTGATCTACCTTCAACATTAGAAAACAGAAATGTTAAAAGAAAAAGGATAGGAAAAAATAATCCATACACTGTAAAAATAATAAAGCCAATTTATATAAGTAAGAGCAACATCATATAAGAGTTTCAGAAAAAAATCATGGCTGAACTTAAAGAGGAACATCTCATAGGAATAAAATGTTAAGTTAAATATCCATATATGATAACACTAAGTTTGTATGCATGTAATAACAAGATTTAAATATATCTGAGGCAAAACTGACAAATAGATGGAGACATGGACAAATTCAGTCATCTTTGGAAACTTTGAAGAAACCTCTCAGTAAATCATAGGGGCCCCTAGACACCCCAATATATATACACATATATATACACACACACACACAGAGACATATATACACACATACATATATATACATACACACATACATACACACACTAATTGAACAGCCTGAAAAACAAACAAAATGACATCTATAAAGCACATCCACCAATACCTCCCCAATGGAAAGTATTTCCAAATGCACTTGGAGCACTTGCCAAAATGGATCACGTGCTGCTCAATAAGAACAAGCCTACACCAATTTCAAAAGACAAATTAAAACCCAAAAACATTATGTTTTTTAACAAGAGTGGGTTTAAGCTCAAATTGAGTAATCGAATGCTTAAGTGGAAAATCCTTTAAGCAAGCAAGCAATATATTTCTGAATAACCCATAGGTTAAAGGAGAAATAAAACTGGAAATTTGAATATTCCAAACCGGAAAATGGAAATAGGACAAAATTGTGAGGGAGCTGAAGACATGCATAGAGGGAAATTTATAGCCTAAATGTTTGTTAGAAAAGGAGAAAAGCTTAAAAAAATAAACTAGTAGAGCTTTCTTAATTATCTAAAAAAAGGATATTAAATTAAACATAAATGCAAGTAGAAGAAAAAAAAGAAAAAGGACATTAAATTAAGCATAAAGGCAAGTAGAAGAAAGGAAATAGAGAATATCAGAAATCACTAAATGAAAAATGAATATGCAAAGTTAATTTCTTTGAAACTTAAGTTCTTTGAAAATTATGTGAAATTATTAAACCACTAACAGGTTTTATTATGAAGAATAAAAGAGAAGAATACAAATTGCCACTCCTGGGAATGAAAAAAAGAAGAGATTACCACTTCAGATTTTTAAAACATTAAAAGAATATGCACAACTCTAGGAAAATAAAAAATTTGGATGGATGGACATATTTCTTGAAAAATATAACTTGACAAAAACAGAAAAGGGTTAAAACCTCTGTGTGGTCCTGTAGTTATTAAACAAATATGAAATGTAAATCAAGACTTTCCTACCAAGTATGTTCAGTGATAAGTTATTTGAAATATTTAAGTAATAAATAGCATCATTTTTAAATGGCTCCTGAGTGGCTCAGTGGTTAAAGCCTCTGCCTTCGGCTCGGGTCATGATCCCAGGGACCTGGGATCGAGCCCCATATCAGGCTCTCTGCTCGGCAGGGAGCCTGCTTCCCTTCCTCTCTCTCTGCCTGCCTCTCTGTCTACTTGTGATCTCTCTCTGTCAAATAAATAGATAAAATCTTAAAAAAAAAAAAAAAATTTAAATGAAATCTTCCAGAGAGTCAAAACAAACTTATAAAAGACCTCTTCCTAATTCGTTTAATGAAGTCATCAAAACTTTCTGAAGCCAAGACAAGACAATAATATTAAAAAATAAAGGTCAACTTCTTTAATAAGTAAAATTTTCAATATTATCAAAGATAAGATGAACAAATAAAATTCAACAGTAAGTCAAAAGGACGTCGGATCACAAAGGAAGTTTACATACCAGAATGCAAATTTAGTTTAACATTTGCTAGTATTAACAGAAAATATAATAATCTCCATAAAAACCATAAAAACATTTAATAAATTCCAACATTTATAAACGATAAAGAACTTTCAGCATTCTAGGAATAAAAAATATTTTATTGTATATTCTGTATATACCTAACATGACGCTTTGAGGAAACCCATGCATCAAATTCAATATGATCTAGGGGTTTTTCTTCTTTTTTTCTTTCTTTTTCCTTCTCTCTTTTTTTTTCTTTCTTTTTTACCAAAATCAATACTATAGACATTTTGCTGAGTATTCCACAGATAGGGATTCTCCTCCTAGCAAATGATATTAGTCCTTTTATCAGGAGGTAAGCTATCAGCATATTTACAAAGAAATTGGTCCAGGCCATCTGCTTTCTTTCTTAGGAAGAATATTCAGTAATATGAGAGAAACAGGTTGCAGACCAGGTAAATTTGCTCTAATTCTTTCTTTCCACAGAAAAACACATGCATTAGATTTTCTCATGATAAAAGAGTTTGATTTTTATTTTGATTCTAGGGAAATTAATTTCTATTTCCTGTGTCATGGATATAGAAAGGTTTTTCTTTTTAAATTTCTTTTAGATAAGTAAATATGTCTATTACCTAGTTTTACAGCACTTTCTTTGCTCACTTGGACCAAAAACAAGATTGTTTTATTATGCTGCTTCCATTTGTCAAAATTGTAGAAACAGCTAATTGCAGACATCATTAACTATTTCAAGTCCCCACTTCACTAGTGACAAAAATTCTTTGCTTGATCAAACTTGTAGTCAGACTCCTAAATTTTCTTCTGAGCTCATCTGTATATATTTTTTTATAAATTCCAGTTTTAGCAAGAATCTTGCTAGGTCAATTTAATAAAACCCCGCCACTTTCAATGTCTGATCACCCTTGATATCTAATCGGGTTCCTTATCTTCCACCTTCTGTCAGGTCATGTCTGACCACATTAAGTCAGATTAGCGAAATCTCCCCTTACTTTTATGTTCCCTCTTAGTAATTTCCTATTCACTCACCCCCACCTTTCTTCATGGCTATAAATTTCTACGTACCCAGGCTGTCTTTGGGGTTGACCCCAATCTCTTTCCCCACTGCAAAATCCCATTGCAGGCATCACTATACCTATTGTGACAGCCTTGAATAAAGTCTTCTTTACCATCTTTAACAAATATTCATATACACACACACCCTGATCCTATCTGTCAGTGATTAGTGGAGTCAGTGCAACAATTAACTAGATCAGGAAGTATGTGAGGGGCATTGACAATTTTGAGTAACAGTTCTCAGTTCACCAGAATTTTTTTTTTTTTAAAGATTTTATTTTTTTATTTGACAGAGAGAGATCACAAGTAGGCAGAGAGTCAGACAGAGAGAGAGGGGGAAGCAGGCTCCCTGCTGAGCAGAGAGCCCGATGCGGGGCTCGATCCCAGGACTCTGGGATCATGACCTGAGCCGAAGGCAGAGGCTTTAACTCACTGAGCCACCCAGGTGCCCCTCACCAGAATTTTTTAAATCAATATTATTTCCTGGTTAAGGCGGGAAAAACAGGAACAAGAAAAAAAAATCAGGTGTTCTGTAGTAGTTGCAGGATTGACAGCTAAATTCTGGATTTTCCTACAAGCATAAGATGATACTTCCTTCCCTGCTTGCACACCTAAGTGTTCTGAGTTCCAGAAGTCAGGTGCAAGTGGGAGATATTCTTACAGCAGTGATAAAAACATAATTGCTTGAGTTAGCCAATGCAGTCAAAAGGCCAACTATGAACAAATTTTAGCCAGCAGGTTAGCTAAGCTAATAGAGAATTTTTGTAGTGTATTGTTATTTTTTATTGTTGTTAAATCTTAAAAAAAAAAATCATTTAGAGACAGGGAGATTAGTGGTTTTTTTTTTTTTTTTTTGCAGCATCCAGCCAGGAAAAGTTCAGTTGAGTTCAAATCATATATTCAGAGAAGCATATTAATTCTGCTTTGATTTAAGAGAGAGTTGCTTATTCAAGTGTTGATAGAGCCTGGATGTACCTCATGAAGCACGAGAACATAGAGATTAAAGGAAGACGCTTAATAAATTGAAAGTCTTGGTTTGAATTCTCAGTTGTGACATTGGTCTAGAACAAACTAAATTGACCATATATAGATGAAGATAATTAAAACGGCATGTGGTGGTATGAGGATTGAATGATATACCTATGGTGTTTAGGATAGTTCCCAGAACACTGCACACAGTAGAGGTAAGTTATCACTATATAGAGAACACTTCTGCCTAGCAGAAGTGTTAGGCAGAAGACTTTTTGCTGTCAGGCAATGAGCCATGCGAGGATCTAGGAGGGCTCATAAAAAGCAAATACATATTGTAAGCGGTGCCTGAGGGTACAGTTAAATTGGTTCTAAATATGTAGGGAGTGAGACTGGTCCCTATATTTTAAATTTCTGTGATTTCTGATTTTAAATTAGAGTTATTTCTGCTCTTTCCTTTTGGAAATCTTCCCCCAAATTAAAAAGAACAAATACAGGTTTTAAAAAATCAGGAGATATCTATAGCCCTAAATTAAAATACATGAAGGAGGACTACTAAATGCAGTTAAGCTCAAATTGGGGTGATTAAGATCAAGTCACCCACAAATAAAACTGATAGAAAACTACAGTTTGCTAAAGCAGAATTTTGTTCTCTAAGGAAGAAAGCTAACACCCCCTCACTTGGGTCGATTATGAGTATTCACAAGTTGGTTGTGAACTTTTTTGGACACATATGTTCTCACAAATTAGTGTGAGAAATAACTCTGAACCAAGGATGAAAAAAGAAAGAAAAGAAGAGGGCCATATTTATGGGCAAATAGCTGTTTATGAGACAAATTGAGGAAAGAGTTTCAATTTTGAAAGGCTAATGCATCAATTTCGTACTTGCTAATGCATATATACTTGGAGAAGAAACAGTTGTTTAAGGAAATAATATTTTGCAATGGGTATGTACCACCTTAACTGGGTCAAACTGATATTAGGTATTTGTCAGTATGATGCAATGGGAAGTAAATAATATCACCTCTATTATTTTTGTTAAGAACAGTTTTAAACTGACTCTAATCATGAAAAAAATGATCAGACAATCCATAAGAAAACTGGTGTGGGATCTTGAACATTGTCAATTTGATGAAAGACAAAAGTGTCAGGGGGCTCTTCTGAGTTAAAGGAGATTAAAGAAACAGGATAACAAGAGGCAGTCAATGATCGGTCACTGGATTCTGGAAAGAAAATAGCCACAAATGACATTTTGAGGAAAATTGGAGCACTTTGAATATGGGCTGAACAGTAGGTACTATTAAAGCATTATTGTGAAATTTCTTATGTGTAATAATGGTAGTTCTTTAAAAAATTATATGGTGGTAAAAACTTAACATGACATTTACCCTCTTCATGGATTTTTAGGTGTACAGTACAATATTGTTATCAATAGGCACATCTCTAGAACTTACTCATCTTTCATCACTGGAATTGTATGCCTCCTGATTAGCGGTCCTTTATTTTCCCCTCTCCAGAGTGTCTGGCAACCACAATTCTATTCTTTGTTTCAATGAGTTTGACTATTTTAGACACCTTATAAAAGTGGAATCATGTTTTGTCTTTCTGTAACTGGCTTATTTCACTTAACATAATGTTCTCCAGGTTCATCGAAATTGTTAAATGTTGCAGGATTTCCTGTCTGTCTCTCTCTCTCTCTCTTTCTTTATGGCAGAGTAACAGTTCACTGAATGAATATTGCATTTTTTAAAATCCATTCATTTATCAATGGACATTTAGTTTATGTCTACATTTTGGCTATTATGAATAGTTGTGCTGAAATGGGAGTGTTACTGTCTCTTTGAGACTGAATTTCAATTCCTTTGGATACTCAGAAGTGGTATTGCTGGATTTTATGGTAATTCTATTTTTAATTTTTTTAAAGAAACTCTATACCGTTTTCCATAGTAGCTGTACCATTTTGCATCCCCAACTACCCTTGTACAGGAATTCCAATTTCTCCACAGCCTTGTCAACAATGTCCTTTGTTTTTTGATAATATCCATCCTAAGAGGTATGAGGTGATACCTCATTGTGATTTTGATTTTGCATTTCTTAATGATTAGGGATGTTGTGCATCCTTTCATATATATGTTAGCCTTTCATATGTCTTCTTTAGAAAAAAAAAATCTGTTCAGGCTTTAGCCCATGTTTTAATTGCCCTATTAGTTATTTTGCTATTGAGGTGTAGGAGTTCCTGATACATTTTGGGCATTAACCTCTTATCAGATATGTGGTTTGCAAATATTTTCTCCCATTTCTTGTTTTTCTGTTCATTTGTTTCCTTTTTTAGTTTCTTATAAAGTCCCACTTGTCTATTTTTGCTTTTGTTGCCTGTGATATTCATGAAATAATTTCCAAGACCAATCTCAAGAAGATTTTCCTCTGTTTCCTTCTAGGAATTTTATGGTTTCAGATCTCATATTTAAATTTTTAATCCATTTTGAGTTGACTTTAGTGCATGGCATAAGGATCCAACTTCATTTTTCTGCATGTGGATATCCAATTTTCCCACTCTTTGTTGACAAGAGTATTCTTTTCCCATTGGTATTCTGGTACCCTCATTGAAGAGCAGTTGACAGTGTATGTCTGGATTTACTTCTAGGTTCTCTGTTCTGTCCCACTGGTTTATTTTTCTGTCTTTATGGTAGGAATTGGTATTATGAACATAAAACACTGAAATATTTAGCATGAAATGTGAAAATACCTGTGACTTATTTTCTTGTGTGGTAGTAAACAATATCAATAACAGGATGGAGTGTGTGTGTGTGTGTGTGTGTGTGTGTGTGTGTGTGTATGTATATAATATGTTATTACTGAAGTCTGAGAATCTTATCTCAATGTCAAGCATGGCATCCTCTTCTACTTAGCCTCATCTCTGTTTTATGTTAGGACAAATGATTTATCACTGAGTCTCTTCCATCAATCGTCATAAGTTTTGACTAGTATTAGGTAAATTGCCAGAAGTCTAGACAAATTGGTAATCTATCAGAGGTTACCTGATAATTGAGTAACAATCCCAAACCCCAAATTGAAGATGAGGGACTCTCTTTTGATTAAAATAAATTTGTACAACAGAAATCCCTAGTGGGTGGGTGGTTGATTCAGGAGTGATGAGAGGAATTGCACAGGAAGATTTAACAGTCCAGCCATCACCATTTCTTAGGTGAAAGATTTCAATTAGTACTTTGTTGGTAACAATGGACTATCTTCCAAGAGCCAATAAAATTTTCATTGTTTTATTTACTTTTGTTTCGTTTATCAAATAAATAATTCACACTTACTGTGCTAGAGACCCTATTTTTTGTTTTGTTTTGTTCTTAGAGAGGGAGATGGGAGGGGCAAAGGGAAAGGGAGAGAGGGAATCCCAAACAGGCTCCATGCTCAGCACCAAGCCGAGGCGGGCTGGATCCCATTACCCTGAGACCAGGATCGGAGCTGAGCTGAAATTAAGAGCCCTTAGCTTAACCTTAACCAACAAAGCCATCTGGGCATCCCCTGTTTTAAGCTCTGTTTTAAGAGCTTACAAATATTAAATTATTTGGTTGAATTTTATAACATTATGTACTAGGTTGATTATTATCCTTATTTTAAGGAAGAGACATCTGAGGCACAGAGAAATTAATTGTCTGTAGTAAGTGAGAAAACAAGGATTCAGCCTAGGTACTTTTAGACAATATGGGTAGTATGCTTTGGATCTGTATGCAAATTGGGTGTTTTTGTAACAGATTACACATTACCGACAATAATATCTTCCAGTTTAGTAACTTCCTTCAAACTTTAAAAAGCTCCTAAATGCTTGCCATAAAACTTCTCCTTCTTTGGTTTGGCCCTCAGAGTCTTTAATATATATGCTTTAATTAATAAAGTTTCATCTCTAATCATTTCATTCCTTACATTCTCTGTCATAATCATTTCTTTTTTCTTTCATATATATGTATGTATGCCATTTTTATTAATTATAATGCATTAAATCAATTATTTACATTAATAATACTGAATATTGCTTTGATATTGGACTTAATATGCCCCAACTTCCTCTTTTCTCATTTTATGTACTTGCAACTCCTGCAAGTCTAACTTGTTTTTTTGTTTTGTTTTGTTTTGTTTTTAAACTATGAGAGACTTAAAATTATTTGACAGAGCGCAGAAGCAGGGTGGAGCAGCAGAAGGAAAAGCAGTCTCCCTGCTGAGCTGGGACCCCCCCAACCCTGGGCTCCATCCCAGGAACCTGGGATCATGACCTGAGCCAAAGGCCACCCAGGCGCCCCTAACTTATTTCTGGCACGTTATACATTCCAACCTCCTCTTACTCTATGAACCTGAGTTGTCTTTAGCATTCTGATTCAGTCTTGATTTCTACCCTAACCCTGTGTGTTGCTCATGGTTAGTCTCTCTAAAGTATAACATCTTCATCAAGTTTTCACTTTTCCTGTTAGCTTTGACCCAGTATGACACAATTAGTGATTTTTATTAGAGTAGAGGAAATATAATGAGAGATTATAATAAAACTGAACTGTCTTGGGACTGTAGGAATCAAAATACTTCCATGGAGCAAATATTTGTATATTCATTTATTAACCATTATGTGTAATCACTCAGCAATAATGAAATAATTTCAGAAATTCTACTTATTTCCTATTAGAGATTTGTGTTTTTTTCATTATCATTTTTTTGTTGTTGGTTTTGAAAGTACTGTACCATTAAAAATTTCAACTTTTGCTAAAGTGTTAACTGCTAACTAAAATTTGGTCAACTCTTATATGATTAAGTACATTGCAGATTACCTATTATGTTATACACCATATTATATAAATCAGCACTCAAAGTAATTATTAAAACTAATTTTTCATTAGAGGGAAAATTGTATGCATTTTGAGAATATTTATTTTATGCAAATTAGAAATGGTCAGCCTGAAAATTATTCATAAATGAATATTGATTAATAATATATGATAAACATTTTTCTGATAATACTAACAAGATATTCTGTTTCACAGATACTATTTTTATGAAATTTGCATTTTGATTAAAACTTTTTCCCTTAAGTTATATATATACTTTTTTAAAAAAGCCCTTTGTTGTTTCATATTTTTTATTCTTTTTTATTTATTTATTTATTTGACAGACAGAGATTACAAGTAGACAGAGAGGCAGGCAGAGAGAGGAAGGGAAACAGGCTCCCCACTGAGCAGAGAGCCCGATGCGGGGCTTGATCCCAGGACCCTGGGAACATGACCTGAGCCGAAGGCAGAGGCTTTAACCCACTGAGCCACCCAGGTGCCCCTCATATTTTTTATTCTTAAATTAATAAAATATGTGGAGAGCCAAACATATTTAAGTCTATTTTTATTAAGATAAAGTACTCTAAATTTGGAACTTTCTACTCCATTTTGATTGTACTTTTTAATCATATATAATGTGATCTTGGAGAGGTCTATAAAAAATACTTTTCAGGGGCACCTGGGTGGCTCAGTGGGTTAAGCCTCTGCCTTCAGCTCGGGTCATGATCTCAGGGTCTTGGGATCGAGCTCCACATCAGGCTCTCTGCTCAGCGGGGAGCCTGCTTCCTCCTTTCTCTCGGCCTGTCTCTCTGCTTACTCGTGATCTCTCTCTGTCAAATAAATAAATAAAATAAATCTTTAAAAAAAATACTTTTCAGGGGCGCCTGGGTGGCTCAGTGGATTAAGCCGCTGCCTTTGGCTCAGGTCATGATCTCAGGGTCCTGGGATCGAGCCCCGCATCAGGCTCTCTGCTCTGCAGGGAGCCTGCTTCCTCCTCTCTCTCTGCCTGCCTCTCTGCCTACTTGTGATCTCTCTCTCTGTCAAATAAATAAATAAAATCTTTAAAAAAAAAAATACTTTTCAAAGCTGTGTTTTATGCATTGGAGTCATAAACTTTAGTGGCAGTCTGTATTAAGGGGTGAAATAATGCATAATATTCAATAATTTCTAGCCATTATACCAGCATAACTCCTTTGTAAGTGATTTTTTTCACATACACACAAACATCACTAATCACATATATGTTATATATTAATTCACACAAATTACAAACCTTGACAAATATATGCATGTCAAATATATCATGTTGAATTTTTCTTACTTAGAGAAGCTAAGAAACCTAGAGTAAACCAGAGGGGTGAAACAACAATGCAACTACGGACCAAATTCTTTGTGTCCCCACAAATTTCATGTTGAAATGCTGACCATCAAGGCAATAGTATTAGAAGGTGGGGTCCTTAGTAGGTGATTAGGTCATGAGGGTGGAATCCTTGAGAATGGGATTAGACTTCGGCTCAGGTAATGATCCCAGAGTCCTGGGATGGAGCACCTCATCGGGTTCTTTGCTCAGCAGGGAACACTTCTCCCTTTGCCTCTGCCTGCTGCTTCCCCTGGTTGTGCTCTCTCCCTGTGTCAAATAAATAAAATCTTAAAAAAAAAAAAAAGAATGGGATTAACAAGACACCCCTCCATGGAATACTACTCAGCCATCAAAAAAATGAAATCTTGCCATTTGCAATGACATGGATGGAACTAGAGGGTATTATAAGTGAAATAAATCAACCAGAGAAGGACAGTTATCATATGATGTCACTCATATGTGGAATTTAAGAAACAAAACAGAAGATCATAGGGGAAGAGAGGAAAAAATAAAGTAAGTCGAAATCAGAGAGGGAGATAAACTATAAGAGACTCTTAACCATAAGAAACAAACTGAGGGTTCCTAGAGGGTTGGGGGGGTTGGGGTGATAGGTCATGTGATGTAATGAGCACTGGGTACTATATAAGACCAATCAATCACTGAACTCTACCTCAGAAACCAATAATGTATGTTAATTAATTGAATTTACATTAAAAAAAATAGAAAAAAAAAGAGATCCCAGAGAAATCCCTTACTCTTTGCACCATATGAGGACACACAGTGTAAAAGATGGTTAGCTATGAACCAGGAAGCAGGGTCTAACCAGACACTGAATTTGTCAGTATCTTGACCTTGGACTTCCCACCTTCAGAACTACAGAACAAAGTATTGCCTATAAGCGACTCAGTCTTTTGTTATAGTAGCCTGAACGGACTAGGACATACAAATAATATAAGCCTCTTCCAAATGATTTTTATAAAATACTAAGCATTCCAATATGTATTTTCCTTAAACAGAACTTAGTTTGTAGAGAAAAATGATAAAGCATAACATTCTACTGCAACTTAATGTTTTTTACTTGATTAGATGTAAGCATGACTTTAAGGTTTGTTTATGGATTACCTGGGTGGCTCAGTTGGTTAAGCATCTGCCTTCGGCTCCAAACATGATCTTGGGGTCCTGGGATAGAGCCTTGTGTCAGAGTCCCTGCTCAATAGGGAGTCTGCTTCTCCTTCTCCCTTTGCCCCTCCCCCCACTCATTTGTGCTCTCTCTCTGTCTCAAATAAATAAAATCTTAAAAAAGGTTTATTTTTTAAGATTTTTTTTTTGTAGGAAATTTATTTATTTTTTTTTTCAGCGTAACAGTATTCATTCTTTTTGCACAACACCCAGTGCTCCATGCAAAACGTGCCCTCCCCATCACCCACCACCTGTTCCCCCAACCTCCCACCCCTGACCCTTCAAAACCCTCAGGTTGTTTTTCAGAGTCCATAGTCTCTTATGGTTCGCCTCCCCTCCCCAATGTCCATAGCCCGCTCCCCCTCTCCCAATCCCACCTCCCCCCAGCAACCCCCAGTTTGTTTTGTGAGATTAAGAGTCATTTATGGTTTGTCTCCCTCCCAATCCCATCTTGTTTCATTTATTCTTCTCCTATCCCCCTACCCCCCCATGTTGCTTCTCCATGTCCTCATATCAGGGAGATCATATGATGTCTTTCTCCGATTGACTTATTTCACTAAGCATGATACGCTCTAGTTCCATCCACGTCGTCGCAAATGGCAAGATTTCATTTCTTTTGATGGCTGCATAGTATTCCATTGTGTATATATACCACATCTTCTTACTATGGAAAGAACCTAGATGTCCATCAACAGATGAATGGATCAAGAAGATGTGGTATATATTTTTTAAGATTTTTATTAATTTATTTTAGAGCATGTTTGGGGGGTTGGCTTGTGAGGAAAGGGGGAGAAAGCCTTAAGCAGAAGATGTGCTGAGTACAGAGCCCAATGCAATGTTCAATCTCCCCACACTGAGATCACCACCTGAACAAAAACCAAGAGTCCATGGCTTAACTGACTGCACGACTCAGGCACCCAAGGTTGGTTGGTTGGTTGGTTTATTTATTTATTTAGTATAGTTGACACATAATATTACATTAGTTTTAGGTGTACAACACAGTGATTTTACAAGTTTATACATGATGCTGTACTCAACACAAATGTAGCTACCCTTGTGTCACTATCTAACACTATTACGGCATCACCGACTATATTTCTTATGCTACGTCTTTCATCCCTGTGACTTAGTCATTCCACAACAGGAAGCCTGTACCTCCTACTCCCCTTCACCCATTTTGCTCATCCCCTTATTTTCCTTTCCTCTGACAAACATCAGTTCCGTATTTACCAACCTAATTCTGCATTTTATTTATTCATTTTGTTCTTTTTTGATTCTACATATGAGTAAAATCATATGGTATTTGTCTTAAGAAGGTAAATTTTAAGTGCTTATGTGGGAGATATGTTTTATGATCTACTAGTTATGAACTACATTTACAAGAAATTCCATTCAAGTAAAAAAATGTGATCTACTTAATGGATTCCCTTTGGCAGAGCCTTGGAAGCATCAGTTAGAACAACATTTGAAAGATAAATGCTTAATCTTTCAGAATTGGAATGATTAACTTAAAACATTTTGCTATTTCAAGTTTTAAAACATATTTGTCTGCCAAATATATTTTAGAAATTAGGACATAATCTTTATCAATCAACTGTTTTCACACATTATATGATGCAATATTTGGAGAGAAAAAGCAAAACTAAGCAACCAAAATATTGACAACCTGTGCAGCAGGTTGGTGGTTTTAAACTTTGTCTTTGTTATCTTGGAAAGATGTGGGATAGATATTTCCATTTTCTAAAGAGAAGTGCTAGACCTATTCGGGAAAGATGTACCAAAAAAAAAAAAAATCCTAATCCTATCTTCCTGATTATCCACTTCCAGGCTATATAAAAGAAAATAGAAAAGGACTAGTCTAGAATCTAAGATGTGTTGACCTAGTGGGTTATGACTACATATCCCTCCTCTTCCCTCATTTCTGCCCCACTTTAAACAAAGCTGGTTAGTTAAGGTGGTATCTTCACAAAGAGAAAACTGGTGTCTTCCTGCCTGGCTAGGTCTTAAGCACTTCAGTGTAATGGAGAGAGAGAATTAGTGATTGTGTTCTTTGGAGAAGTCACCATCTGTTCTCTGAAATTGGATGTCATTTGAAAACAAAACAACATGAAACAAAGCAAACCCGGAGAATTTTGAGGGTAGTGACCAGCCGGAACTTTCTATGGTGGCTGTAATGAATACAGAGAAACGTTAGAGAAGTTTGTACCACCTGTAATTCTGTTAAGAAGGCATGATCGTCTGGTAGGCAATGTGTGCATCCAGAAAAGGAGCTCGGTCTCAGTCACCTTGATGAAGACGCAGAGGAGGTGGTGTATTGGAGCAGAGTAACTGCAGCATAAATGATTGCAGTGTGTGTCATTGGGTGGGGGCAGGCAAGAGCTGAGGAGATTGGAAGATGTTAGCCAGGAAGTGTATCACAGAGTCTGAAAGCTGGACTTCCAGCTTTGGACTGTCCAGCAGGGCCAAAAAATGACCCACACATGACCTAAAGGAGGGCCACTGAGACAAGGCAGCATGTGACTACAGAAAAATACAAAGATGGTGGTAAAAATGTGGTTGTACCAATTCATGCAGTCATTTTCTATACATACCCCCGCTGAATTTGGCCCACTCAAGAAAGTTACACTAGACATTGATTTGAAGGACTCACAGAGATATTTTCAGGTGGAAGTAAGTGTATCTGCAGTGATAATTCTATATGATGATTTCAGTGGTCCCCCACATACCTCCATTGACTTGATCCAAATTTCATGGTTTGGAAAAAAATCTGGGATAGTTATACTTGAATGACTAATACTAGGAATTTACGTTATCTTCCCAGTTGCATGTAAGACATTTTTAGCCTCTGTACAGTAATGTAATAGAAATCTAGATCTATGAAAGTGTAAAGGGATCAGATTACTGTGGCTATTGTAACATGTTTTAATTCTTCATTTCCAATGAAATTGACTTCTTTATGCTAATAACCACAAAAAGACGACCATCCCAAATAAAAATATTTTGGATCCTTCATATATTGCATAATTCATGGACTTGAAACATTTTTTTTAAAATGGGGAGATTTTATTGAGTTTGTCCTAGTGTAATATCATAATCAGATTATTTCAAAGTGGGAAATGTATACTCTTGCACAAATGAAATAATATAAGTCTATATATATTTCATATATGTATGTTTAAATGTAGAATGATCTAGTATTAAATCTATTGTCACCAATTAGTCAAAGCTCACTGAATATTTATTCCCTACTGTATGTACATGTGTGAATATATATACACAATATTATACATATATATATAAAATATATTATTTACAAACATAATGACATCCAAGAAGAGAAGCTAATGAATGTCAGTGGGCTACTAGTTTGTTGTCTGTGAGACTCATTTTACTTAAAATCATATTATTATTATATTCTAACATATATAAGATCTCTTTTTTCATAAAGGAAGTCAAGGATAAAAACTGAATTTCTTATCATGCTGAGTCTTGTCATTTTACAGAGTATGATTTCTTACTAGGCTCACAGTGTCCATTATTCTTTCTTCTTTTAGATAGGGTGAAGTACACTACAGTCACATTCTGTTTAAAGTCAGACTCACGATATGGCAAGTGTGGCTAAAGTGGCCATTTAACCCAATATATTTTAATGCAGTAAATAAATCGGTGTAGTGAATGAATAAATTGTAGTGTGAGATCACTTAGTATAGTAGTTTATATTAAAGGAAATATCACTTTAACTCTTCACCATCTGTTGTGTACTGTAATTTAAAAAAACCATAATTTACAATTGCAAAAGTAGGAAAGAGACTAATAATTGAAATGCATATTTATGTACTGTATTCAGAATGTGCACCTGTTTTGTTTACCTTGGGAATATTAGATGCTAATTGGGACAGTCTCCTCTCTTCACTTATGAAGATAGTTTGGAGGAGGGTTAAAAGTAGAAGTTATTTTTAAAGCGTCTTTTACAAAATTGTGACACTAATATAATTGGAGCCTAATTAATAATAAATAGAATAATAATTATAATAAAGTATTATATTTTATAAAAAATACTAGATCCTGAAGAGCTTGTCAAAATTACTCTGTAAGAAAGACCATTATTTTAATTAAATTGTATTTAGAGTGACCCAAATGAAATCACCAATATTAAGCCATTTTTTCTTACATAAAAGGAAATTTCTTATGGTTCTAATAAATAAAGGAAATTGAAGCAGTCCCAAATTTAGTGCAATGACCAAAGCCTTTTACATTAGACAGTGAAATGAATGGAGTAATTGCATAATTTATTCATGATAGTTTAATATTCATGTGGATTTTTAGATGTTGAATCACTCCTGGAGAAAACTTGATTCTGTAAAGATATGTAGAGTTTCACAGTGCTTTTATATATACTATGTGATCTACTTACAGTCCTACTAACTCCCTTTTATATACTGAGGAACATGGAAATTATTTTATGTTCTCAAGTTTTATGGCCATTTCATCATCATCATCCTCCCCCTCTCCCTCTCCTTGTTACTCTCATGCTCTTACATATGCACACACACGCACACACAAACATGCATGCATACAAGCAAGACTGCAGTAGCAAAGAGAGGTCAGAATTCAGTCTGATCTTGACTCGGCTGAACCAAAAAAGGGTAAGAAGACTTTTAAGCAGTGGAGTGAGAGGGAAAACACAGGTCATTTGGGTTTGCTAAATGGCTTTACACAAAGGAAAAGTCGAATTTCTCTTTGTGAAAGAAGGCAGTTTTATAATTTGGAACAAGGCACTACTGAAGTATGACTCCTGTCCTCCCACATAGTCTGGGAGATGGGGTGCTAGCTCCCTTAAAGATTACATTTCAAAGGGATACTCCAAGCTCCCTAAAAAAGACATTCTGGAATGTGAAAGTAACAAGAGGTTTTTAAAATAATTTACATATCCGACGGACAGAGGAAAAATTTACAATGAACCAAAACAAAGCCTCTTTATAGAAAGGAAGATCAGGGGATTAGAGTCTTGAAAGTAGCCAATCAAAAGTTTGGTCAAGTTGAGGGGAACTTTAAGGCGTATTTGTCACTAGCTTAAAAAAGAAGTTTCTAGAGTTTCTAATAGTATACTAGACCTATATTCCAAACATGAATTTTGCAGACAATATTGATCTGTGTATTCCTTTACCACATGCGCTTTCTTCTGAGAAGAGAGAGGGGGAGAAATTGTTATTAAAACTACATTTGAAAGTTTTCTGAATCCCACTTGAACATGTAAAGAACTTGTAAGTCATCACTTTAGCCTCCACAACAGGAAAAGAAGCCGAACAAACTGAAAACCAACAACATTTCGTAGATCCATAAGAGAATTGGGGTCACAGTATAAACCACCACTCTGGAAAGTGGAGAGACTGCCTTCCACTCGGGTCATGATCTCAGGGTCCTGGGATCGAGCCCCGCATCGGGCTGTCTGCTCAGCAGGAAGTCTGCTTCCCTCTCTCTCTGCCTGCCTCTCTGCCTACTTGTGCTCTCTGTCAAATAAGTAAAAAATCTTAAAAAAAAAAAAAAAGGAAAGTGGAGAGAAGGTGAATGCAGAGAATATAGATCAGTTTAGTTGAAGCAGAAGTCTCTGGAGCCAGCAGAGAAAACTTAGAGGAACTTCAGAAAAATTCTGGAAGCTGAGTATAGATCCAGCTGGTGGGTTAAAAACTCCTGGGGGCCCCTACCCCCCATTTTGTGGGTTTTAGCTCCAGGAGCCCCACTAGTTTTTCATGGTCAGAGAAAAATTACCTTGTGCCTGGCTAAGAGGAGGGGAAGGGTAACCATTTTGAAATATACCTAAAGGAAATATATTATGAAAAAACCCTTTAGCAACTTCTACAAGGAATGCTTACCAGATAAAGGAAAGTACCTCACTAATGTCTGTCTGACTTGGGGGAGAGGAGATTACCTAATTCCAGCTCCTTCTAGACTTCCTTCCTCTACTAAGGGAGAAAAAGTGCTGAGGAGCTCTTGTACGGTCATAACCCAGGTCCACTATAAGATTGAAACCTAAGCATAGAAGTATAGAATGCACCCTCTCCCACTCAGACTATAATTTTACTACCATATTAAGAGGCCTCCTAAGGTATTTATTCAATTGAGATGAAAATTTATATCCACACAATATTTTACACATGAATATTTTTAACCACTTTATCCATAGTTAAAACTGGAAACCAAGATGTCTTTCAATAGTTGAAAGGGTAAAGTTTGTATATTCATAAAGGGGTATCATTCATCAGTAAAAAGGAGTGCGCTATCAAGCCATGACAAGACATGGAAGGATGTTAAATGCATATTGCTAAGTGAAAGAAGTCAGTCTGATAAGGCTACATAATATATATGAGTCCAACTGTATAACATTATAAAAAAGGCAAAACCTCGGAGCCAGTAAAAAGATGCGTGAGGGGCGCCTGGGTGGCTCAGTGCGTTAAAGCCTCTGCCTTCGGCTCAGATCATGATCTCAGGGTCTTGGGATCGAGCCCCACATTGGGCTCTCCGCTCCGCGGGGAGCCTGCTTCCTCCTCTCTCTCTGCCTGCCTCTCTGCCTAGTTGTGATTTCTCTCTGTCAAATAAATTAAAAAAAAAAAAAAAAAGATGGGTGACTGCCAGGTATTCTCTGGAAAGAAGTGTAGAGGTAGAAAAATAATTTTCCCTCTCCCTGTCTGGGTTCTTGTTTGGGACCCTTCCATTCATCCAATAATAAGGCAGATTAACAGGAAAAACAGAAAAACAAAAACCAGAAGTTTAATAGCATGTATACCTCCTATATATGTGGGAGATACCCAAGAAAACCAAGTAACTTCCTAAAACGGCCTAAGCCAGGGGCGCCTGGGTAGCTCAGTGGGTTAAAGCCTCTGCCTGCGACTCAGGTCATGATCCTGGGGTCCTGGGATCGAGCCCCGCATCGAGCCCCGCATTGAGCCCCACATGGGGCTCTCTGCTCAGCGGGGAGCCTGCTTCCTCCTCTCTCTGCCTGCCTCTCTGCCTACTTGTGATCTCTGTCAAATAAATAAAATATTAAAAAAAAAAAAACGGCTTAAGCCATCACCTTATATACCATCTCCAGCCATTTACAGAGGCTGCTAGAAAAAACACAGTGAACAAGGGTAAGGTTGTTATGCAGAGCTAAGTCTCTGTCTTCTCCATTGATAAAAATTTCTAAAGATTCACAGTCTTTCTCTTCTGGTATGGACAGGTAGACACCCTTACAAATGGAAATTTCCTTTGTAATTATAAATGTCTCTTACAAAAGTGTAACTTCTACTCAGTTTTCAGAGCTTCTCCTGTACTTGCTGTTTCTTAAAAATAACCACCTGAAAATAATCAGTATGCCAAAGAGGTATATTTTTGGTGGTATATTTTACTCCTCTTCAGAAGGGAAGATAGGTGAAGCACAGGGAATTTCACTATGGTGAAAACATTCTGCAGGAAACTGTAATGATGGCTACCTGGCAGTATGCATTTGTCATAGAGCTATATAGTACACAGTGAGGCCTAAGGTAAACAATGTATTTAATAATAATGTTTGAATATTGATCCTTTAGGTGTAGCAAGTATACCACACTAATGCAAGATACCGAAAATAAAAAAAAGTATATGGAGGCATGGGGTAGATATGTGGAATTCTATCTTCTAAATCTATAGAGATGTGCTAAAATGTAAAATATATTTATTATACAGATATATACATACAAGAAGATTTGCTATATAATTTGAATGTAACCACTTCTTTTATTTGCATTTTAATCCCAGTTAGTTAAACTTCAGTATTATATTAGGTTCAGGTATAAAATATAGCTATTCGACAATTCCATGTATCACCCTGTGCTCATCACATACTTTATCTTGAGTAGAGGTGGCATTTGATTTTGAAAATACCTTGGTAATTGTGTTTGAGTATAAAATCCAAAGTTCATAGGACATAACTTTCAAGAGAGCAGTAAAACAAAGAGGTGGCTAAAATAGTCTGTATATGAAAAGAACAGAATTTGGATTGTAACAGAAAAGCATGATGAATTTGAGAGAAAGAAAAAAACATGGGCGAATCTGTAAAATGAGAGTTGAGGATAAAGAGGGTCTACAGAGAATTTTGGGGTGAGACTTGCAAAGGTATGAGTAGATAAAAGAATCCCAAAAGCAGAGATGGTTACGTTATTTGCTCTATGGTGCTATGAAGAACCACTTTCCATTCCCTCAAATTTTTAGCCAAATCTAGACATAAAAATACAGCCGATATGAGAGCCATACTTGAGAGTTACCTATCTGTATTAGGCTATAGTTTGTTCTATTCTGTTATAACAAATCCATCCCATTCCATTTAGTGTATCACCACTAAAGATAATCTGTTTTGCTCTATGATAGCTTTATAGATATTGAAATAATCTGATATGAAGAGTAAAGTTCTCAGTATCATAAGGTTAAAATATTGTGAGTATAATGGTTTATTTTTTTTATGTAGGGTGGCTTGCATTTGTAAACACTGCCTAAAGCTAACTTTTAGTACAATGTCCATGTTCTTGAGCAACTTACTAATAATATTTCTGTGTTTTATTATGTAGGAAAATCTAAATCTACTTTTATTAAATTACAAGTACAAAACTCTTTGGGAATTTAATGAAATATTCTTAAATTATTCCAGAGATAACTGATTTAGAAATAAGCAAATATAAGGAGTTTGTTTTCTGTTCAGGTAAACTAGAACATTTTATTTCATTTGCCAGCTTCAAGACTTAGACATGGTGAAGTGAAACTAGTGAGCATCATGTGGGAAAATAACATGAAGAACATTATTTACTCAGTGAAATCTGCAGGGTTCTTTCTTTCCCCAAAAAGAATTGATTTTTTTTTTCCATTTCATTTGTCACTTAAACTATATTTCCTTTTCATTTAAACCCTGTTGTATATGAAACCAAGTAAGAAATGAAACTGCAGACCTTAGAATTAAAAAAAATAATTTCTGGGGTGCCTGGGTGGCTCAGTTAGTTAAGCATCTGCCTTCCGCTCAGGTCCTGATTTCAGGGTCCTGGGATCAAGCCCTGTATCAGGCACCATGCTCAGCAGAGAGTCTGCTTCTTCCTCTCTCTCTGCCCCTCCCCCATCCTGTGCTTGTGCTCTCTCTCATTCTATCTCAAATAAATAAATAAAATCTTTAAAATAATAATTATTACTATCATTATTATTATTATTTCATTTATTTTTATGAGGAGTTTTCAATGCAGAATAAAACCTCCTAAAATATTTTCAGGTTTTCTAGGTGACAGCTGGCTTGTGAAGTATCCAATGCCAATTAGCAGATAAAACTTTCATAATAGAACAATTGTAATATATCTTGTTATTTTCAAGAGGATTTGCTATACTTACCTCCAAAAAATGAAAAACACTTTTTTACTCAGTTAAACTATAGGTTGATATGTTTAGGATACAAGGATTCTTTTTTCCTTGATTAAGCTGCATTTTTATTATTTCTTTAAAGATTTTATTTATTTGACAAACAGAGATCACAAGTAGGCAGAGAGGCAGGCAGAGGCAGAGAGGGGGGAAGCAGGCTCCCCACTGAACTGAGATCCTGATGTGGGGATCACTCCCAGGACCCTAGGATCATGATCTGAGCTGAAGGCAGAGGCTTTAACCCACTGAGCCACCCCAGCGCCTGATTAAGCTGAATTATTAACACCCCACACACGTGTACATGTATGTATTTATATGTGTATATGCATATGTGGGTGGGGTTAATAAAAATTTTAAGCTTAACCAGGTAAAGAGTCTTCCATGTATCTTCTCTATGTATATGTGTATGTATATGTATGTATTTGTGTGTATGTGTTTGTAACCTTTTAATTTTCAAGTGTATACTCTATGGCTGAGTTTCATTAGCATGAGGCATTCCCATTTGTTATGTGGATGTGTACAGTATAAGTCATTTTCTCTTTTCTCGAGAAAATTGTAATTTCTCTTGTGAGAATACCTAAGTGACTACGGGAAAAAGAAGAGAAGGTCAGTATATCCGTATCATAGAAAGAAATAGGGGGAACAGTGGAACAAAGTATGTATGGAGAGATTGGCAGAAACTTCTAGGCCATGCTACGTGTTAAGGACTTGTGGTTTCTAATTTAATTCTAAAATCTACTAAAGGATTTAAAAAATTTTGATGCTTAGACTTTGAAGCATTTGTGAAATTTCCATGTAATGATTTTAGTAGGAAGTACGAGTGCTCAGAAGGGGTAACTTAGCTGGAGATAATATTTTCTGGGATCCTAAGAGTCATTAATGATGCCCAAGGAGTAGTATAAGAAGTTAAAATACTTCTTAATTGAATTAGGCATGGATTTTTATTTTAAATTATTTTAAATTTATCAATGGAGTTGCTCTAGGTAACTTATATATCCATCCTTTTAATTAAAAAAAGGTTCTTACACATCTCAGATTTCTTTTTATTTTTTCAGATTTTATTTATTTATTTGACAGACAGAGATCACAAGTAGGCAGAGAGGCAGGCGGAGAGAGAGGAAGAGAAGCAGGCTCCCTGCTGCACATCCTGAGATGTGCAATTTCTAATTGCCATAAAGCAGTCTCTCTGCACTGTCTGTCCTGTGTCTATGTATAGTTTTTAATAATTTTCTCAAGTTTTTTCCCCAAAATAATTATAGTTTACATGGAGGGATGTTATACTTTATGATGGAAAAACAGAGCTTAACAGAAGTAAATTCACATCATAGAGCTCATAACAGTGGGTCTATGAAAAGTTCTTCAACTTTTGCAAGTTAGAAAACTTGATTTGAAGATAGAATAAGCAATTATAGGCAGGTATTAATCTCTAAAGAATAGCATCTACTGGGGCGCCTGGGTGGCTCAGTTAAGCAACTGCTTTCAGCTCAGGTCATCATCCCAGGGTCCTGGGCTCAAGCCCCCCCATTGGGCTCTCTGCTCAGCAGGGAGCCTGATTCCCCCCTTTCTCTCTGCCTGCCTCTCTGCCTACTTGTGATCTCTGTCTGTCAAATAAATGTAAAATCTTTTAAAAAATAAAAACTAAAAAAAAAAAAAAAGAATACCATCTACTGTGCAAATTCTTATAGATCAGGAATATATGAAGCTTACATTACTCCTTTAAATTTCTGAAGTCAAGAGAGTGCATTTTCTTTTAAGTTTTGAATATTGGGTTTAATTTTTAAAAAAATCAGTGGGTTTAAAAAAAAAAGATGATAAATAATGTATTATGCTTTAAGGTACCTGCCTAAAACCAGTTAAGCACCAATTGGCCAAAAAGTGGGTCACAGGGTAATAATGGTATGGTAGACAGCCCCTGAAATGGCCACCAGTCACTTCTACTTGCTGGTATATACCCCTTTGTTTAATCCCCTACTCTTAAGTGTGGACTAGACCTAATGATTGATATCTGACAAAATACAGCAAAAATATATCACTTCTGAGATTAGGTTACAAAATGTGACATTTGTCTTGCCTTTCCCATTGTCTTTCTTGCTTGCTCCAAAGGAAAGGAAGTTGCTATGTTGTGAGCTGCTCTACAGAGGGGCCCATGAGGCAAGGAACAGATGCTTCTTGCCAACAGCCACATGAATTATCATAGAGGTGGATCTTCCCCAAGTCAGATCTTGAGATGGCTACAGCCCTTGATCACAGCCCAGAGACAGAGGACAACGAGGCTACTGCTGAATTCCCAGGCCACGGAAACTGTAAGATCACATATTATTGCCATTTTAAATTGCTAAATTTTGGAGAATTTGTTATGCAGGAATATATAACAGGTAAAATAAGAAAAAAACAGTTGATTTCAAAAATAATTTGGTTATCAAGTAATAAAGGCAATTGAAGAACAATTTCATCTGCCCTGTTTAAAAAAAAAAAAAACATAGATATGTCTGTATTAAGAGATGTGGCTATTTTCTTGGCTTCCCCTTTATTCAGAATAGGCTAGGTGTGGAGGTAGAAATAGAGATGGGGATCTATATAGAAATAGAGAGATATGGGTATAAATAGGTATTTGTTTTCCTTCCATCATGCTACTTGTACTACAGGTTAGTACAGACTGAGGATTGACTATCTATCTGACATCATCAGGAATAAACCATGGTTTGCAATGAAACATCTGAGCCTACAGTGCTGTCTAGCACATACCTGTTTTGTTGAATTTTGTTTTTTTCTTAAGTAGTTCCCAAAGCAGTGTGTGTGGTGGGTGGGGGAGAGGGTGTGGCCAAAGTGGCCAACTAGCAGCAAACTAGCCCTTCCTTTTTTTTTTTTTTTTTTTTTTTTTAAATTTCCCTTCATCCATATGGGTTTCCCAGAATTTATCATTGTCTTTTTGTTTGTTCATTTTGGTTTGGTTTACTGATGATTCTCTGGACTTACCATACTGCCTTTTCCATCTAGATACTTAAGGCACCTGTCTATTTTGTTCTTAATTAATTAATTCAACAACTATGTATTGAGCCTATCTGCTTTGGCAGCATTTTTCTAAGGTATATAACAATGAAAAACTTGATAAAAATTCGCTGCCCCCACAGTACACATCCTCATGAGGAAGATAGAGAGTAAACTAATGAAAAGCAAAATGTACATTATGTTTGTGGTAATGAATCCTGTGAGGAAAAAATAAATAAGGAAGCATATAGGTAGCAGTGAATACTTCACTATTATGCTGACATTTAAGCAGAAACCTAGAAAGGTGAGGCAATGATTGGGTCATGGATACAAGAAGAAAGGGCATTTAAATCTGAGAGAATGGCAAGTGCAAAGACCCTTTGGTGGGAACATCTTCATTACATTATTATTATTTTAAGGATATTTGAATACGAAAGAATGTGCCAGGGAGAGAGTGGTAGTAGTTACTGACAACCACAGTTCTGTGTAAATACTACATTGTATTTAACTTTTTTTTTTTTTACTATTTTATGAAAACTCTTGAGGATGTTGAGCAGTCTGACATGCTTACACTTATATTTTAAAAGTAATAGTATGACTGTAGCATTGAGAATAGGTCCTGGGGGTATGATGGTAGCTAGAGCACATGGATAGACGCAGTGGAAGTATTGTGTTGTTATATGATGGACTTATTTTGAAAGCAGATTTATTCTGAAAGATTCGTGTAGACTGAGAGAGATAAGAAGGAGAGGAAGACTTCAAATTTTTTTGCAAATAAAAGATAAATTTTTGAAAGAACTGCAATAGACTGAGAAGGAAGACTAGGTTTGGATAAAAAGTGAAAAGTTTGGATTTTGGTATGTTAGTTGTAAGAGGCCAATTCGACATACAAGTGGAGATATTGGAAGCTTTGGATAAATGTACCTGAAGTATAGGGGAGAAGGATAGCTAGAGACCTATATTTGGGAGTCATCTGTATATTAATGTTTTTTAAAGCCATAAGACTAGATAATATAACTAAAGAAAGAATTGAATGAAGTCAGGGAAGTTAAGAAGTCTAAAACTTGAGCCTAAGGGTATTCCAACATTTAAAAAGCAAGGAGAAAAGAAGGAACTAGCAAAAGGCGCTGAGGAGAATGATTAATGAATCTGGAATAAAATCAGAGTAGAATGTCCCTTAGCAAAAAAAAAAAAAAAAAAAAAAAAAAAAAATCAAGTAATCAATTGTGTTAATTGCTGCTGACCAAGTAAGATGAAGACTGAGAATAGACAATTAGATATAACAATGTTGAGATCACTGGTAACCTTGACAAGAATGATTTCATTAAAGTTGTGGGTTAAGGGTCGGATTCAAATTGTTGGTGCAAGAGTGGGAAGAGAAGAACAGGAGGGGTGCAGGAAAAGTGATGTAGTAGTTAGATGAGTACTGGTGAAAGAGATCACACATACACAGACTGACGGGGGAGATTCTTCAGTGATGGAAAATGTTGGTGTTTATCGCAAAGATGCACATACTTTATGGAGCAGTAACAGGAGAGAAGGAGGAAAATCCTATCATAGATTCAGTGGGAGAGCAGAGTGAGTGTGGAGTGCAAGGTTGACAGCTGAAAGTCAAAAGTCCTTTGAAGTTTGAAAAGAAGTGAGGAAAGGTGACATGTGATTTAGTAGGTTGGGAAAATACAGAATGATTACTATGGCAGCACTTAGGAAAATTTGAAGTTTTTATAAATCTATAGTGAGGGGGCGCCTGGGTGGCTCAGTGGGTTAAGCCTCTGCCTTCGGCTCAGGTCATGATCCCAGGGTCCTGGGATCGAGTCCCGCATTGGGCTCTCTGCTCAGGTGGGAGCCTGCTTTCCTTCCTCTCTCTGCCTACTTGTGATCTCTGTCTGTCAAATAAATAAATAAAGTCTTAAAAAAAAATTAAATCTATAGTGAGGAGAGTTGGCATGTTTATGAATTCCACAGCTTTCCTTTAGTGGTGGGTTTTGATTTTGTTACCTCAGTAGAGGCATGTTGAGTGTGATACATATGCAGACGCAGGAAAATGATAGTGATTAAGTGGTTTTGAGGTCTGGCAGGCAGATAGGATGCAAGCAAACAATGGCAAAGGAATTGAAGATATGAGTGGAGTAATTTGACAATGGGATTTCAGCTTGCAAGGAAGGGCAGTCATGACTTGGAACAGTGAAGCAATCCTGAAATTTTGGTATTATAAATGTAGTTTTGGTCCCAGAAGGTCACATACATTTTGGAGATAGGATACTATCAAGAGCAAACTGTAACATTAAGAAGTACTGGTTGGAGAGTGTAATGCTTGTAATGATGATGGTGGAGTTAGAGGTAAAGACGCCTCGAGTGAATGCATGTTGAAGCAGAGCAGAGAGCAGGATTCATGGAGCAGAAGAGGTCAAGATCCAGAGATGACATTTCCCAATGTGACTACGAAAGCAGTGAGAGAGATCTGATTCAGTTCTGTCCTTAAGTGTAAGGTTTTGTTTAAAGGTACCATGATGGTATAATCACCATGTGGTCAGACTTTAAAGTGAATGACATAATTCTGAGGGACATGGGTCAGCCACTTAATCTCTCTGTATATAACTTTTTTCATCTGTAAAATCAAGTTAAAAAAATAACACCTAATTCTGAAGTGCCTGGGTAGCTCAGTTAGTTAAGTGTCCAACTCTTGATTTCAGCTAAGGTCTTGATCTCAGGGTCATGAGACTGAGCCCCACATGGGGGTCCACACTGAGCGCAGAGTGCATTAGAGATGCTCTCCTTCTGCCCCTCCCGCTTGTTCTTTCCCTCTCTCTCTTTCTTTCAAATAAATAAATAAATCTTAAAAAACAAAAAACATCTAACTCAGGATGAGGATAAGAAATGAAAAAGTTAATGCCATTGGTCAACACTGAGCTGCCCAAGCCACCCACCCCCTGAGAGCATAAAGCTCTCAGTAAATGTCAATTATATTTTTAGCACTGTTAGGACTTCTCAAATGAGTTCAATTCATGTAGCAGACATTCTGAAATGAAAAGTTTTATCCACAATGAGATAAAGCCTACTGGTGCTATTTTAAATTCTCAAATTCAAGCCCTTTCTAATGACCTTCAATGTGAACAATTAGAAATATAGTAACTTCATAAAGATTTTAGTATTACTCTCATTGGCAAATGTTGAATAAACCAATTCTCTAGATTTGTTAGTTTTCGCATATGCTACAGGTAACTTTGGAAAAAAGATGAATAGCAATAATGGGAAAAGTTGGGTTTGAGAGTAAAGAATTTTGGCTTTAAAATGAGATAAAAAAGAATCTGCAATGGGGTTTGGGATAGAAGACAAATTTAGTGTCAAACCCATATGGGTTTCTTCAGTATTCTAGGGATAAGGAATGGCTAGCTAGAGGCACACCAAGGTGAGTTTTCCATAGTTGACTATACTGCTTTATATAATAATAGATAAAAATTCAGGGGTTAATATGATACTCTCAATAGATGCTGAAAAAGCATTTGACAAAGTACAGCATCCCTTCCTGATCAAAACTCTTCAAAGTGTAGGGATAGAGGGCACATACCTCAATATTATCAAAGCCATCTATGAAAAACCCACCGCAAATATCATTCTCAATGGAGAAAAACTGAAAGCTTTTCCATTAAGGTCAGGAACACGGCAGGGATGTCCATTATCACCACTGCTATTCAACATAGTATTAGAAGTCCTAGCCTCAGCAATCAGACAACAAAAAGAAATTAAAGGCATCCAAATTGGTAAAGAAGAAGTCAAACTATCACTCTTCGCAGATGATATGATACTATATGTGGAAAACCCAAAAGACTCCACTCCAAAACTGCTAGAACTTGTCCAGGAATTCAGTAAAGTGTCAGGATATAAAATCAATGCACAGAAATCAGTTGCATTTCTGTACACCAACAACAAGACAGAAGAAAGAGAAATTAAGGAGTCAATCCCATTTACAATTGCACGCAAAACTATAAGATACCTAGGAATAAACCTAACCAAAGAGACTAAGAATCTATACACAGAAAATTATAAAGTACTCATGAAAGAAATTGAGGAAGACACAAAAAAATGGAAAAATGTTCCATGCTCCTGGATTGGAAGAATAAATATTGTGAAAATGTCTATGCTACCTAAAGCAATCTACACATTTAATGCAATCCCTATCAAAATACCATCCATTTTTTTCAAAGAAATGGAACAAATAATCCTAAAATTTATATGGAACCAGAAAAGACCTCGAATAGCCAAAGGAATATTGAAGAACAAAGCCAAAGTTGGTGGCATCACAATTCCGGACTTCAAGCTCTATTACAAAGCTGTCATCATCAAGACAGCATGGTACTGGCACAAAAACAGACACATAGATCAGTGGAACAGAATAGAGAGCCCAGAAATCGACCCTCAACTCTATGGCCAACTAATCTTCGACAAAGCAGGAAAGAATGTCCAATGGAAAAAAGACAGCCTCTTCAATAAATGGTGCTGGGAAAATTGGACAGCCACATGCAGAAAAATGAAATTGGACCACTTCCTTACACCACACACGAAAATAGACTCCAAATGGATGAAGGATCTCAATGTGAGAAAGGAATCCATCAAAATCCTTGAGGAGAATGCAGGCAGCAACCTCTTCGACCTCAGCTGCAGCAACATCTTCCTAGGAACAGCGGCAAAGGCAAGGGAAGCAAGGGCAAAAATGAACTATTGGGATTTCATCAAGATCAAAAGCTTTTGCACAGCAAAGGAAACAGTTAACAAAACCAAAAGACAGCTGACAGAATGGGAGAAGATATTTGCAAACGACATATCAGATAAAGGGCTAGTATCCAAAATCTATAAGGAACTTAGCAAACTCAACACCCAAAGAACAAACAATCCAATCAAGAAATGGGCAGAGGACATGAACAGACATTTCTGCAAAGAAGACATCCAGATGGCCAACAGACACATGAAAAAGTGCTCCACGTCACTCGGCATCAGGGAAATACAAATCAAAACCACAATGAGATATCACCTCACACCAGTCAGAATGGCTAAAATGAACAAGTCAGGAAATGACAGATGCTGGAGAGGATGTGGAGAAAGGGGAAGCCTCCTCCACTGTTGGTGGGAATGCAAGCTGGTCCAACCACTCTGGAAAACAACATGGAGGTTCCTCAAAATGTTGAAAATAGAACTACCCTATGACCCAGCAATTGCACTACTGGGTATTTACCCTAAAGATACAAACATAGTGATCCGAAGGGGCACGTGTACCCGAATGTTTATAGCAGCAATGTCTACAATAGCCAGACTATGGAAAGAACCTAGATGTCCATCAACAGATGAATGGATAAAGAAGAGGTGGTATATATACACAATGGAATACTATGCAGCCATCAAAAGAAATGAAATCTTGCCATTTGCGACGACGTGGATGGAACTAGAGCGTATCATGCTTAGTGAAATAAGTCAATCGGAGAAAGACAACTATCATATGATCTCCCTGATATGAGGACATGGAGAAGCAACATGGGGGGTAGGGGGATAGGAGAAGAATAAATGAAACAAGATGGGATTGGGAGGGAGACAAACCATAAATGACTCTTAATCTCACAAAACAAACTGGGGGTTGCTGGGGGGAGGTGGGATTGGGAGAGGGGGAGCGGGCTATGGACATTGGGGAGGGGAGGCGAACCATAAGAGACTATGGACTCTGAAAAACAACCTGAGGGTTTTGAAGGGTGAGGGGTGGGAGGTTGGGGGAACAGGTGGTGGGTAATGGGGAGGGCACGTTTTGCATGGAGCACTGGGTGTTGTGCAAAAAGAATGAATACTGTTACGCTGAAAAAATAAATAAAATGGAAAAAAAAAAAAAAACAAACAGGGTTTTGTAAGGGAGGGTGTTGGGTATTAAGGAGGGTATGTATTGCATGGAGCACTGGGTGTGATGCATAAGCAATAAATATTGGAACCCTGAAAAAATAAAATAAAATAAAATTAATTAATTAAATTAAAAAAAAAATTCAGGGGTTAATAAATCTATTAAATACCATAAGCTTAAATTTTCTAAAATAAATATTTTATTGTGTTCATAAAGACATAGTCTCTTCAGTTACATTAAAGGATTAGCACAGATTTAAAAAGTATCTGTATCCTAAATTGCATACTACCTAACAAAGGCATCCAATTCCAAAAAAGCATTGAAGTAGTCTAATTTGAATAAAGAAATTATATTTATATATTAAATTTTAATATATGTTACATTGATATATAAATTATAAGGATGTAAGAAATTTTTTTTCTATTATATTTCCTGAGGGATCCCAGAACTTAAGCCCCTTAAGGACTGACACCAAAATCATATATAGTTTACCATTGTACTTTCTATGAATTGAAAAGTTTGAGGTGTTTCTAAAAATATATTTCATCCTCTCAAAGGGGAAATATATTGTAATAATGAGAGTTTCCCTCCTGGAAAATCCCAAGCCTCCAGCGTATTTTATATTAAATATCAAAACCATAGAAAGGAAGGATCTGGTTAATTTTAATTATTGTGAACAGCAAAAAGATACAGATGATTCCTAAGGCAAAGAGTGTTCTAATCAAACTGAAATAATCATATTAAATCTAATGTCTAGGAAACCAGAAAGCATTCAACACAGTTTGAGAAGTATGGAGGTAACTTTTGACAGTACCTCCAGGTATGATTTAATAGAGGATACAAAGTAAATCAAGTTCTAAAACTCTTTGAGTAGAAAAACACAATCTGAGTTAAGATATGGAAATTTATTGGTAAAAGTAAACACTAAACGTTCAGATTCGTTAAGTGCCAAAGGAAAATGAAAGGCATGAATATCTCAAAAGGTGCTGTATCTGTTATTACCCAAGGTAGCTGATGTTATAAATCAATATATGTATTGATCATTTGAAAACTGTTTTCATTTCCATTAACCTGTTAACAGATCAATCAGCTGATATTCCTGGGACACTAAAATGAATATCCTTACCTATCTAATATTTTTGCTTACTAAGTATTAAATCCAAAGTTTAACTCAATAGGAGCTTGGCTAGAATGAACAACTAGAAGTCATTTTCATAATAATAATGTTGTTCAAATCATCATCATTGTTATATAAATCAGTAACCGGAGAATCACCTAGTCTTCTCCCATATTGTCATGTATCAATTTTCTTGATCTATTGCATCTTTTACATTTTCTACTCTATAGTTATAAATTCTTTATATTACTTTGTTTTTATTTTAATTAATTAAGCAAAGGTTATGCATATACATATATAAAAGTTTTATGGTGCTAAAAGGTATATAGTACAGGAGTGATTCCTTGTATTTTCCATTCCTACCCATAATCCTATTCTCAGAAGCAATGACTGCCAATCCCATTAGATATTTACTATAGAATTCATCACTTGGTTCTAAAAATGTGCTTATTTTTCTAATCTACCGTGATTTGCGGGTATTTATTGCATTTTTATTATGACAGATAATGAATTAACTATATGACTGCTATTACCTTTTTCTTCCTTCATTCCCTAGATTTATTGCATAATATTTAGATAAATAAATGATGAGTGTTTCATTTTGTAATTATGGAAATATTTTATCATTTCTGAGCCCATTGGTGTTATATGAGTTAATAATTCCTTGTTTTCAATATACTTGAAACTGTGAGTATATATTTCCATATAGTCAAGTACAATTTTTTTCCCCAGAATAGTTGCCTTATGGGCTCTTTCATTTTACATTCCAAACTAAACTAATTTATTAAAGCTTGTGCCATGGCTCTTGTCCAAGGACTTTGAGCTGCATTAACTTTCCAAATTCTTTGCTCTATAGCCTAATTATGCTGAAGCTCATTTCTCAATTGTTTTCTTCGAAATAGTTAATGACTTAGATATGTTTTGAGATTTTGTATGTCTGAAGATAAATTTACTGTGTCCTCACCCTTGATGGATATTAGCTGGGTATTGTTCGCTCAGTTTTCTAGCATATGGTGGTGATGCAGAGAAATTAGATACCACACAGAACTCCGTACCTTTGTAAGTTTGTTCTTTCATGGTAACATATTCCAATATATTTTCATTAGTATGCAGGAATGTTTTTGGAATTTTGAATAGTTTATGTTCCTTGTTTTTAGAAGGCATTTGTTAAATATTGGACTTTCTGGATTGATCTATTACATTATACAATTTAATCTTATTTTTGGTATATTAGTGATTTGATTTGTTTTGCAACAGCAAAACAAAACATGCAGAGCTATCTAGGAGAAAACTACATGACAAAAGTAGGAAATGGAACTGAGAACAGGGCATCCAATAGACTTGAGAACTGAGTACTAAATTCTCCACTAAGGGTTCACTGGAAAGTACCATGGGCCAATTTGAGAACAGCAGTGGAAACTGGGAGACGTTTTTGCAAACCACATTGCACACACAAGTGCAAACGGTGTAGTCTCCAGTAAATGAATCCAGCCCTGTAAACTCAAAATTAACAAATCAGAGTATCTTTCTGGTAACTTCCATTCTAAATAACTAGAAATACACATTGAATATGGCAGCAAAAATAAGATCAAAGCAAAACAAAGATCTAGATAAAAGTGGGTAATAGAGGGGCGCCTGGGTGGCTCAGTCTTTAAGCGTCTGCCTTTGGCTCAGGTCATGATCCCAGGGTCCTGGGCTCGAGCCCCACATCGGGCTCCCTGCTCCCTGGAAAGCCTGCTTTTCCCTCCCTCTCCCACTCCCCCTGCTTGTGTTCCCTCTCTTGCTATATCTCTCTCTGTCAAATAAATAAATAAAATCTTAAAAAAAAAAAAAAAAGAGTGGGCTTGGAGGAGCCTGGCTAGAGTTTGGTCAAGATAAGAATCTTTGTTAGTATATGTAGGAAGTTAATATTTGAAACAGAGACCAAAATACAGCAATGAGGAAAGAATGAAAAATTCCACAGGAATTATTAGAAATAGTGGAAATATTTAAAAAGAAGAAAAGAAGAGACTAACATCCTCATCTCCACTAAGGAAAATTATGAAAATTCTAATATAAATGAATACACATTAAAATCAGAGCAAAATATAGGAAAATAATTATTTGTAGGAATATAGGAAGATTTTCTTACAATAAATTCAAGGAAGAAAAATTGTATCAAAATATGACATGAAGAAAGAAACTCAAATATATAATGTATTATGCTAAAATAAATGAATCCTAGATTATAAAAATACAAGAGAGCTAACTGTTTTTTACTGTATAAATAACAACTTAGGAAAATTTCAAAACATAGCTAACTTACAAAAATAAACCAATTAACATTATTAGTAATCAGAAAAATGCAGGATTTTCCATTTTCTTTAAGATTTTTAAAAATTTTTTTAAATTTTTTTAAAGATTTTTTTTAAAATTTATTTATTTGACAGAAAGAGAACAAAAGCTGACAGAGAAGCAGGCAGAGAGAGAGAGGGGGGAAGCAGGCTCGCCGCTGAGCAGAGAACCCGATGCGGGACTTGATCTCAGGACCCTGAGACCATGACCCGAGCCGAAGGCAGCGGCCCAACCCACCGAGCCACCCAGGCGCCCCAGGATTTTCCATTTTCTACCATTCATATCAGTTCCTGTTTAAAGCAAAAAAAAAAAAAAAAAAAAAATAGTATTCAGTTATAATCAAAACTGAATAAAATTCAGTGAAATGAAGAGCCAAAATCATTGAAGACATAAGTTGTTTCAGTTTTCTTTAAAACCATTTTTTGGTGGGGGGCGCCAGGGTGGCTCAGTTGGTTAAGTGTGTGACTCTTGATTTTGGCTCAGGTCATGATCTCAGGGTCGTGAGATCAAGCCCAGGTTCCGCTCTGCACTCAGTGGGGCATCTGCTTGACATTCTTTCCCTCTGTCTCGTCCTCCATCCCCTGCTTGCGCATGCCTGCTCACACACACTTTCCCTCTCCCTCTCTAAAATTAAAATAAATCTTAAGAAAAATCAACTTTTCTTTTTTAATTTTAATTTTCCTCTATTGATGGAGCAACATTTACTTTTTCATAATCTACTCAAAATCTAGTTTGAGGAAATAATCACAGATGATTTTTTCAAAGATGATCGTTATAACATTCTTCTTTATTGAGAAAATAGAAGCACTTTAAATACCCATATTTTTATGCAACAAAACTTCCATATAATGTCTTATACCCTCATTTAGTGCTATTTCTGTCACTGAAGACCATCCACTACTATTTTCTGTATGCCTTCCTCATAGCTGCATGTCTTTCTCACTTCCTTCTTGTCTCCACTAAAGAGCCCGTTAGCAGAATGACCTTTCTTGACCCCTCCTTGTGTGAAAAGCATCACCCTTTTTACAGTCTTCAGGCCTTTTCTAGTGTCCTTACCCCTTTTATTTTTTTTTTTACACAGACAATGGAACTTAACATTATACATCAAGTTATTTTATATACTTATTGTTTATTGTCTGTCTTCTCCAGTAGAATGTAAACTGCTTGAAAGTAAAGACAGTTTTATTCGAAGTTGTAATCCCATGTCAGTGATTATGCCCAATACCTAGTAGTTGTTCACTAAATATCAGTGAATTCTTCTTACACAGGAGAATTTTTTTAAATAAAGATTTTATTTATTTATTTGGGGGAGAGAGAGAGAATACAAGCAGGGAGGAGGCGCAGAAGGAGAGGGAGAAGCAGACTCCCTGCTGAGTTGGGTGCCTGATATAGGGCTTGATCGCAGGACCCTGGGATCATGACCGGAACTGATAGCAGATGCTTAATGACTGAGCCACACAGGAGCCCCCCCCTTTTTTTAATGACTGAGCCACACAGGTACCTCTTTCTCTCTCTCTCTCTCTCTCTCTCTCTTTTTTTTTTTTTTTTAAGATTTCTTTATTTTTTTTAGAGAGAGAGAGAGCATGCAAGTAGGGGTAGGGGCAGAGGGAGAGGGAGGTGAGAAGACTCCCACTGATCAGAGAGCTTGACTCGGGGCTCAATCCAAGACCCCGAGATCATGATCTGAGCTGAAATCAAGAGTGGGACACTTAACTGACTGCACTACACAGGCCCCTTAGAATTTCTTATTAATGCACCTCCTCCAGCTTACTTTGTGCTTAAAACATCTGATAAACACTAAATATGTTATTATATCTCTAAATTGACACTAAAATCTCAAATATATCTTATCATTTAGGAAATTTAGGAAAATTTAGGAAAACATGTAAGTGACCCTTTTTTGTTATAGTCTGCAATGTGATCATATTGTTATCTTTTATACCTAGAGAATACTGAAAAACAAAATAAGCCATTACTACCTCAACTTCTAGGAAAATTGTGAATAACTGAATCTTTTTCATAGTTCTCTTTCTCGTTTAAGTACAGGAAGTTGATATTCTGGATAATTTTTGTTCTTATGTAAGTTTGGCTTATATGAGTTATTCTTTCTGAATTTAGGCATTTCCAAGTATGTTGAGAGAAACTTACCTTTTTTCAGATAAGGTACAACTGAAGAAGGATCAAGGAGGGCTGACTTCTAGTAAATAAATTCATATTCATATGCACAAAGGGGTAAGAATTACAAAGGATTCTGAGCAGTGCATAATATTAATAACATATAGCACATATCTTTCAAGTAGTACACCCTCAAATATTTGTGTAAGATTTACATTTTAAATTAAGAATTTATATTTTTGTAGCATTCCTTCAGTGGAGTTACTGTATTTAACTTGAGAAAGAAATTATAATCACTGTTCGTAGTGTTGTGTGTGTGTGTGTGTGTCCATGCATGTTTGTTCTTCTTTTAAATATATTTATCTAATATATATACAAATGTATTAGAAAAAACAGTTGGATTTCCCCCCTTGAATTATAGTTGTTCCTGCCAACAACCCAAGAAATAGATAGATTTAAGCTCCCTTGAATAAATAAATTGTATACCCTGAATAGAGTCATCTGAAACCCAGGTATAGAGCTGAGAGTGAATTGACTAAAGCACAGAGATACTGTTTCTCTTTCTAAACTCCTTTAAGCTCAGCAAACCTCACATTCACTTGATTTGCAAAATGTCATTTCACAGACCTATCTTGCAAGCGATACGGGTTTGACTTAATAGGGATATTATAATTGATTAATTTATAAATTGTCCTCTTATATCCAGGGTCAGTCTCGATTACTCCATACCTGCTATGTGAATTGGACAACCCTTACTTTTTGTCGGCATGGCAGAATTATTGCATCATGCAATTTACAGTCATTAAAAACTCCAGTCTTAATAACAACTTATAAATATTTTGAGAGAAGTCATTTTCATTTATTCTTCAAATCAGTGGGATCCATATTCATTTCTATCAAAGACCTATGTACCAAAATGCCTTTTAAAAAGTAGAAAACTAATTGACCAACCAGTTATTTTACCAGCTTAAAGAAGACAGGCAGGATCAGGTTTGTACTTCCGTTAGTCTAAAAGGCCTGTGATTGGGCCTGGAGTAAATTGTACCATAAATGGTCAGAGAACATTGGATACCTGGATAATATATTGATCTAGCACACGATTAGTCATTTTGATGAATATCTATAAATCCTTGTGTATTTAACATTAGTATAAACTTTGAGAGGAAAACAGCTGTGTGTTTCAGATGGCGAAGCTGCATGTGTGTGTAGTCACTGAGTCTAGGTCCCTGGGTGCTTGTGTGAAGTCCTTGCACTAGACAGGCGTCTTGAGTGCAGTTGTTTGTTATGTAAACTCTTGAGATGAGAGTGTGAATTTGTGACTACAGCATTTCCTAGCCTCTTCCGAAATATATGAATCTCTCAAAGGCAAATTGTCATCTGCTCTTAAATGAATATGCGAGGTTACTGGTGCAAGCAGTCCTCCTCCTAAGATGATGAAGATTTTAGAATACATAAGGAGCTTCTGCCGTGCATTCCTGTTTGTAGCATCTGAGCAAGTTTATCTGGTCTCATTCTGTGAAGGACTTTCGATTTTGATTTCTGAGTCTAAAATATATCCTCATCTTTGGAAATCTACTTATTATTGAGATTGTTTTAATAATGCCATCTGTCTTCCTTTTCCATTGAAAAATTAAGTCTATATTCAATTACACGTGGTATTTTTCATTGTTTAACTGTGTCGTTACCTATTTCTTCTTACTGATCTACTTGAAAATAAATATAGATCTTCTTATCTTGGGTCTGTAGTGATTTCATCATGCTCAAATGAATTTCAGAAAGCTGGTGGTTATCCTTTTCCTTTCATCAATAAACTGATACTTTTCAAAAGATCACATTATTAAAGAATATAGTTCACTTTAACTTTTCATTACGCAAAGTTTTTATCCTGCCTTCTTTCAACATCTGCTAATAACTTTTAACGTCTTACGGCTATTTTTAAAAAGCTTAGAATTGAGGATTTCTCACTCTTTCTCTCCTATTTCTGTAGCATAAAATTATTATTATACCACAGTAATTGAAGATCTTATATCTCCTAGAGTCATGTTATTCAAGTTGTAATATTATTTTTATGGACCTATCCATATGCTAAAATCATATGTTTTATTCATTTCTCTCCACATATATGTTTCTTTGTTATAAAAATTGTTTATATGCATATATATATCTATAAATAGAGATATATAGATAATATACTAAATTTATGTATATTGCTTTCTGCCCTAATACTGGACATAACACTTAATTCAGAACAACGGTTAAAGTTGATACATGATGCTTTTATTTTCCAAATATACTAGAAAGGTTTCTTACTGACTTAAGGCACTGCTGCTGTCTCTACCATAAAATTCAGCATTGTGCTCAAGTGAGATTCTGTTGTCTCCTTTGCCACTTGGCTTAATGAAATATTTAAGGTGACATGCAAAGTATTTCAGAATTTCCCTTATGATTTTCCTTGAATCCACCCCAGAGTATTCATAATCAGACTAATAGTGCTCTCCTGCTCAAAACATTGCAAGAACTTCATATCATCCTTGGAATAATACCCAAAGTCCTTATAATAGTTTTATTTGGTAGGTCTTACATGATCTGATATCTGCCAATTTTTCAAATTCCCAACCATGTTTCGCTGGTATATCTCTGATGTATTACATCTAAAATCTTGACCAGACTTCTTTGTGCAACTTTTAAATCTTTGTCAAACATACCAACCTGATTCATGCTTTATAACCTTACTATTATTGTTTTCTTTACATGAAATTCTGCCTAACTTCCCTATCTCCTAACTTGCTCATTTCTTCACATTATTTTTTATCTTTGCTCATATAAAAAGCATATATAATGTTTTTCTGAGAGAGAGATCTTTACCTCATGTCTTTGTCTGCTTGGGGTGCTGTAACTACATAATATCATAAGACTGGGTGGGTTAACCAACAAAATGCCTTTTCTCATGGTTCTAGATGATGGGAAGTTCAAGTTCAAATGCTACTGGCAAATTTGGTTCCTGGTGGACAATTTATTCATGGCTTATAGATAATTGTCTTCTTGCTGTATTCTCAGATGGTCTTTCCTTAGTGCCTTGACACAAAGAAGGAGAACAAACTCTGTTGTCTCTTTTTATAAGGATACTCACTAATCATTGTATCAAGGCTCCACACTTGTGACTACATTTAACCTGAATTACTTCCTTGGAGTCCCCATCTGCAAATATAGCCACATTGGAGGTTAAGACTTCAACATATGGATTGGAAGGGATGCAAATGTCATACTATTACTAAAATAGTATGATTCTTCATCTACTGTTCTCTATCCCCTATTCTTCTGTGATTCTCGTACTGAATTCAAAACTATTTAAAATGGTACTACAGGATGCCTGGATGGCTCAGTCTTTAAGCATCCAACTCTTGATTTCAGCTCAGATCATGATCTCAGAGTCTCATGACCCTAAGAATGAGTCCCACATCAGGCTCTGCACTCAGTAGGGAGTTGGCTTGAGAGTCTCTCCCTCTCTGTTCCTTCTGCACCCCCCTCCACTCTCTAAAATAAATAAATCTTAAAAAAAAATAAAATGGTAGTATATATTTGTTTTCTTGTTTATGAAATCTTAATGAATTCAGACATTTTGTCGTATTTTTAACCTAGGATCTGTTACTTGACAAGCATTTATTATTTTAGGATAACTAAATGTTTCAAGGACAAATGAATCCATTATGGAATAGTAATAGAGTCAATAAAATTTAGGAAACAGAGTTAGACATCAGAATGTCATGGCTCTAGTTGAACTTGGGCACTTCTTAAGCCTATGACTTTCCTCTTAATTCAAATTTGTGTTAATAATATCTAGGGCAACCTGGGTAGCTCAGTTGGTTAAGGAGCTAACTACTGATTGCAGCTCAGGTCATGATCTCTGGGTCCTGATAGAGTCCCACACTGGGCTTCATGCTCAGTGGGGAGTCTGCTGTAGGATCTTCTCTTTCCCTCTGCTGTTCCCCTACCCAACTTGTACCCTCAGGCTTGCTTTCTCTCTCTCTCTAAAATGAATAAATCTTTAAAAATAAAAATATCTAAGTCTCTATTGGATTTCCCATGTAGAACAGAGGGTTGGAGATGTCATTGTATGATTTGTATTTATCAAAAAAATTTTTTTTTGTATTGAAGTAGTTGGTATTTAAAGCAGCATGGAGATTTTATTCATTTTTTTTTTTTTTTTACTTACAAATGAGATCTTGTAAGAATAGGTAAGCTCCCATCACTCCTATTTCAGACAATTTGTGTTACTCATATTTCTTTTAGGAAACTCTTCCAACTCTTTAAGAATTGTTTCTACATAACTCTATTTCAGGGAGTCAGCAATATATCCCCCTTGATGATTATAGGATGCAAACATATCCTTATATAATTATAGAGCACTTAAAGTGCAAGTACCCATTGGAGAGAGGTAACTGAGTAAAATTACATAAGAAACTGTTTGTTAAACAATTTCTGTAGAGTTTTATAGATCAGAATATTGGTGTTTTCAAAGAATGCACTTTTATTTAGACACTTTTGATTGTTTTGTCTTGTCTCAGCACTGGTGTTGCATTTGTTCTCATTGCTCTGTATTGCCTGCATGCCTCAAGAATGATGGTGTCCCTTCTTCACTTTTCCCCTCATGTAATATGAGCCAAATTAACCAATCCAAAATACACAAATGCATATGTGAACATATTTTTTTTCCTCCATGATCCTACAGTTCACTCACTAGAGGGAGAAGTTGGTTGGGGAAAGCCATTAGGATAAAATAATTAGATCTGATATGATTGTGGACCCCTTAAATCTGTGACAGTTTCATCACTTAGTCCATTGATTTCAGAGAACAGCTTCTGGTACTTAAAAAAAGCTACATTTTCAGTGGATATTGGAAATGATGTCAAGGAAAGCCACTCCTCTAAACATCACTTCTAACCTGCAGTACCTCATTATTGACCAGATGCTGGCTCATTCATTCAAATTACTTAATTGAACAATTCAAGTCCAAGCATAATGTAGACAAATTAATTTAGTGACTGTCAATAGCTGGCATTCCCTGTGAAACTTTAGAAACTTTCTGTATAATTTGTAATAATACTCAGTTGACCCATTTAAAAAACTCATTATTTGAGTGAACATTACCTTGAATTCTGCTTTCAAAGACCATTTGTGTTTTACAGTCATTTACATTTTCTTTTCCTTATTGACATAAGGTTTTACTCTTCATATCTTGAATCTATTCATCTTATGAAACTTATTTTGCCTTTATTGTTTCATAGTATGGGTTCAGCTTCGCCTTCTAAACCAACATTTTTACAAAAGTATTTGGTATCAGAATTTCAGAGGATGAACAGAGCATACAATACTTCCCATGTAAGAAGTTATGGAAAAAGAAAGAAAATTTTTATTGCACACCCAACTGAAAGATAAAGTGCTCTCCAGTCCCCCAATTATAAAAGATACAATCTCAACTACAATAGTAGATTTGCAATCAAATCCATACGGAAAACTGAGTGTAGAGATTTGTATCTCCAGTGCTGATATCATCATCCATTTCCAAATTCCTTTCAGTTTGTATTTATAGAATTAAAAACTTAAGAAAAAGAACCACCCAGGAGGCACAGTTGGTTAAGTGCTGGACTCTTGATTTGGGCTTAGGACATGATCCTCAGGGTCATAAGGTCAAGCTGGCATCAGGTTCTGCACTGAGCGGGGAGTCTCCTTGAGACACTCTTTCCTTCACATCCCCCCCCCAATCTCTCTAAAATAAATAAATAAATCTTAAGAAAAATACTTAGAAGAATTTTCCTTATTCAAAATAAATCATCCTTTAGAAAAGTGCTTAAAGCTAAAGGAAAATAATCCATCATTTTTTTTCTTTCAGATTTAATTTATCTTTTAACTCTCAGAGACATAAATGATATGACCATTCTTTTATAAAATCAACAATTTCCTAAGAATATCATGCATAAATAAAATACTTTCTGTAAAATATATGTACACCATATTTAAGAAAGTTCTTTGAGCTTTAGTAGGACAATTTATGGCAAATTAAGTTTGAAGTTATAAGATAAAGAAATATGCCTAAAATAAAAATATATTGATAAAATATCAATAAAAGAGAATCCTAGCAAATAACTAAAATAAAAATGGCATAATTTTAAGGTTGTTTGATTTAGTGAATTTTAAACTCTTTATAATACTGTATGAGAAAATTTATGTAAATCCCTAGTAATGCAAAGAAATCTGTAGTGGCAGAGGGAAATGGACTACTTGCAGAACTGGATTGGGGAGTTGAGGATAGGTGGGAAGGAGAAATTAGAAAGGGGTATAAAGAAACTTGGGGGGTAAGCTACATGTTTGTGATTTTGGTGATGATTTTGCAGATACAAGCATATGTCAGATTGTCAAAGTGTACCCTTTAAATTGGTGCAGTTAATTGTGTATAAATTACACCTCAATGAAGCTGGAAAAATACATGCACAGCAAAATTGGCACAACTAAAAGGAGAAATAAATCTATAAATAGATTGGGAGACTTTAATATCTCTCAATAGTTACTAAAACAAGCAGATGATACATGAGTAAAAGATAGATGATTTGAAAACCACTTAACTAAAATGACCTCATGAAAATGCAAAGGACATTGTATTTTAGGGAATAAAAAATTAAAAAAGAAAAATACATTCTTAATTACACATAAAAGATTTATCAAAATTAACCATAAACTGTCCTGTATGGCATCAATGGTGAGTTCCTTTAAGTATTTAAGAAAATTTTATATCAGTTTTATATAGAGTATTTCAGGAAGATAGAAAGTAAACACGTAACAACTAGTTATATGAAGCAACAATAACTAAATCAAAATCTGGTGATTTTTTTTTGCCAGATTTCTACCACAGAGAATTATTACACATCCATTTTTCCATGAGCATACAGTTAAAAAAATGCTGATCAAAATAAGATCAAAAAATTAATATAAAACAACAGGGGTTTGAACAAGATTCATTTGCAAAGTGAACAGTCTTCAAAAATCTTATCTTCTGCATTTATCACATTAACATGGAAAAAAGGTGAAAATTTAGGTTGTTATCTTGATAGAGTCAGTATAAACCTTAACAAATTTTTTTTTTTTTCAGGTGAACTTTTTTTTTTTTTTACTGTCATGTCATTTTCTTTTTTTTTTTTCCATTTTATTTATTTTTTCAGCGTAACAGTATTCATTCTTTTTGCACCCAGTGCTCCATGCAAAACGTGCCCTCCCCATTACCCACCACCTGTTCCCCCAACCTCCCACCCCTGACCCTTCAAAACCCTCAGGTTGTTTTTCAGAGTCCATAGTCTCTTATGGTTCGCCTCCCCTTCCAATTTTTTTTTTTTTTTAATAAACATATAATGTATTTTTATCCCCAGGGGTACAGGTCTGTGAATCGCCAGGTTTACACACTTCACAGCACTCACGATAGCACTTACCCTCCCCAATGTCCATAGCCCCCTCCCCCTCTCCCAATCCCACCTGCCCTAATATGGCAAAGGGAACAAGCATCAAAATCCAGGAGATGCAGAGAACCCCCCTCAAAGTCAACAAGAATAGGTCCACACCCTGTCACCTAATAGTAAAATTTACAAGTCTTAGTGACAAAGAGAAAATCCTGAAAGCAGCCCGAGAAAAGAAGTCTGTAACATACAATGGTAAACCTTAACAAATTTTAACACTAATTTGTAGTTAAAAAATTGGAAGTTAAAAAAATTAAACATTTTAAAAATTGGAAAAATTAGAATAAAAGAGTTTTCTTAGTGATTTTCAAATACAGTAAAAACCTAGAACATATATATTAACATGGTTTATTGGATAAATGCATCTGAGGTCATCAATTTTTTATAATAATGTGTTTAAGTTCCCAGATATTGTAATAAGGTGATAAAACTTTGAAATGTCAAATTTTTAGATGAAATGACTGTGTAAAAAATGAAACTTCAGATAAATATCTATTAAATATTGCCAGAAACCATAAACTATTTAGGAATAATTTTAGGAAAAATGTCTTCTGAATCTGTACATTTTAAAGTACAAAATGTTGAGAGAAATGTTATTGAAGAATAATTAAATATATTAAAGGGCATTTATTCCTCTTGAATTAAAAAACTGATTTAAAGATGGCATCTAGCAACTAGTAGTCATTGTATTTTTCACATCAGGACCACACAGAAAAAAAAATAAGGGAATAATTGCCGCTTGTACAAAAGAATGTTCTTAGTGAATGATAAAATAGGAAATACACATAAAACATACTAAAAATCATTCAGCCTTAAAAAAGAAAAAAACCCTGCATTTGCAAGAACATGGATGACACTGGAGAGCATAATGCTCAGTGAAATAACAAGGAACCGAATGACAAATATTACTTGCTACAACTTATGTGAGGAATCTAAAAAAGTCAAAGCAAAAGCAGAATGTAGAGCAGTAGTTGCTTAGGGCTGGAGGAGGTAGACACGGGAGAGAGGAAGGTATTAGTCAAAGGGTACAAAGTTTTGATAAAGGCAAGAATGAGTCCTAGAAATCTACTATACCCCATAAGGCCTGTACTTAATAATACTGCTTTATATACTTTAGAAAATTGCTAAGCATGTAGGTCTTATGTTGAATGGTTTTTATTGGATAAAAAAATAATAAAAAGGACAGGAAGATACTTTAGAGATGATGGATATGATTATGGCATAGATTGTAGTTATGATTTTACAGATGTACATTATCTACAAACTCGGGATAATTGTTTTATGTTCTGGGACTCCACAGTCCTGAGTTCTCTTTCAGGACAAAGATTTTTGAAACTTAATCAGTTTGGTTTGTTTTTTTTTTTATGATAGCACTCCTTTTATGATGTAATAAATATTAAACAGTCTAACCACTGTAATATATGTGAAAAATGCACCTGGAAGAAGACAGAGATTGGTAGGCAGTGGGAAATAATAGAAGAATATACCTTTTTGTTGATTCATCTAAGATATCGTACACACATCCACAAGCCATATGCAAAATACTCTATGTATTTATTCTATTGAAAATAATTAAACCACTTCTGAGTGTTAGATGTCTGGAATGCACGAAGATTATAATATATAGTGGATAAATATATAGTAGTTATATTTACATACAATATATAGATGCTGAGTATGAGGGATGTCTGTCACAGATTGGTCAGAATATTTTTTGCCCCACATTCTATTTTGAGATGTAAGTAGCCCATCAAATGAAGGTGAGTCTTTCCTCCTTAAGCTGATCTTTTAACATATTTGACAGCATATTGAGGAGTGATACTATGTCACTCTTAAGGCTGGATTTTAGGAGAACCACAGTTCCTGCCTTAGCATCTTGAGATTTTTCTTCTTGGAGACTACATTCACACAAAGGAGGTGAAATGTTAGAGAACAGCAGCTTCTGGTTGTCTCAACTGAGACCCAGTGGATAGCTAGCACCAGCTACATAAGTGAATTCATTTTCAAACCTCTAGATATCCAGGGCCCCGGCTGAAACCAAGTGAAGATTAAGAACTTCCTGGTCAACTCATAGAATCATGAGAAGAAATAAATGTTTATTATTTGTGCTGCTAAATTTTGGAGTGATTTGTTATACATCAAGAGATAACCAAACAAGTCCTGAAGTCATAGCTCTGCCTTAAAAAAATACAATGAAAGGGCGCCTGGGTGGCTCAGTGGGTTAAGCCGCTGCCTTCGGCTCAGGTCATGATCTCAGGGTCCTGGGATCGAGTCCTGCATTGGGCTCTCTGCTCAGCAGGGGGCCTGCTTCCCTCTCTCTCTGCCTGCCTCTCTGCCTACTTGTGATCTCTTTCTGTCAAGTAAATAAAAAAAAAAAAAAAAAAAGCAAACACCAAATTAAAAAAAAAATACAATGAAATATTTTCATGGAGAAAGTATTTTAGGGATGCCTGGGTGGCTCAGTCAGTTAAACATCTGTCTTAGGATCAGGTCATGATCCCAGGGTCCTGGGATCGAGCCCTGCATTTGGCTCCCTGCTCAGCGGGAAGCCTGCTTCTCCCCTTCCCACTTCCCCTGCTTGTCTCTCTCACTGTCAAATAAATAAAATCTTTTAAAAAATTAAATTAAAAAAAGAAAGTATTTTAGAAGACTGTTTTGTATATTTACCTTCCTCTGCTATTTTCTCTTACCGCCCATTTTAAAATCTGTATTATTTAAACCAGGGGTCAGGAGACCATAGCTCACAGAATTGTTATGTGTTGAATTGTGTCTCCTAAAGATATGTTGGAGTCCTAACCCACAGAACCTATGAATATGACCTTATTTAGAAATAGGGTATTCAGTTTAGATGAGTTCTGGGTTAGGTTGAGTGATATCTTTATGAGAAGAAAAGAGACACAAGGAGCACACCATGTAACAATGGAAACAGATTGGAGAGATATTTCAAGAAGCAAAGAAATGCCAGAGATTGCTGGCAACTACCAGAAGCTAGGAGAGAGGCATGGAAGTGATTCTTCTTCAGAGTGCCTAAAAGGAACCAACCCAGCTGAAACCTTGATGTCAGGCCTATAGGCCACGGAACTGTGAGAGCGTAAGCCACCAGATGTGTAGTGATTTGTTATGATACAGAGCCAAATGCAGCCTACCACCTGTTTTTATAAATCATGTTTTATTGTAATATAGCCAGTTAATTCATTTGTATACTGTGTGTGGCTGCTTTCAAGCTACAATGGCAGAGTTGAATAGTTGCCATAGAAATCATATGACCTGCAAGTGTGCGCGCGCGCACACGTGCGTGTGTGTGTGTGTGTGTGTGTATGTGTGTGTATCACATATTACGTGATGGATCTTTTCTGAACACAATGGCATAAAACTAGAAATCAGCCACAAGAAAAATCTGGAAGAAAGAAAGAAATACATGGAAGTTAAATAACATGCTACTAAACAATGAATGAGTCAACCAAAACATCAGAGGAGATAAAAAAATACATGGAGACAAATGGAAATGAAACCTTAATGGTCCCAAATCTTTGGAATGCAGCAAAAGCGATTCTAAGGGAGAAGATTACAGGCCTACTTCAAGAAGCAAGAAAATCTCAAACAACCTAACCTTTTACTTAAAGGAGCTTCAAAAAGAAGAACAAAGCCAGTAGAAGGAAGGAAATAATAGAGATTAGAGCAGAAATGAAATAAAGGCAAAAACAATAGAACAGATCAGTGAAACCAGGAGCTAGTTCTTCAAAAAGATCAACAAAATTGATAAAGTTCTAGCCAGACTCATCAAGAAAAAAAGATAAATAAGTGAAATTAGAAATGAAAGAGGAGAAATAAGAACTGACATCACAGAAATACAAAGGATTTAAGGGAATGTTATGAAAAATTATATGCTAATAAATTTTTATATGCTAACAAAGAAATGGATAAATTCCTAGAAACATATAACCTTTCCATACTGAATCAGGAACAAATAGAAAATTTGAACAGACCGATTACCAGAAGTGAACTTGAATCAGTAATCAAAAAAACTTCCAACAAACAAAAGTCTAGGACCAGATGGCTCCACAAGTGAATTCTACCAAACATCTAAAGAAAAGTTAAAACCCATTTTTCTCAAACTATTCCAAGAAATAGAAGAGGAAAGAATACTTCCAAATTAATTCTACAAGGCCAACATTATCCTGATTCTAAAACCAGACAAAGACACTGCAGAAACTCTATAGGCCAATGTCTCTGATGAATATAGATGCATAAATCCTCAGCAAAATATTAACAAGCCAAATCAAACAATACATTAAAAAAAATCATTCTCCACAATCAAATGGGATTTATTCCAGAGATACAAGTGTTGTTCAGTATTCACAAATCAGAGAGTATGATATATCTTTTTTTTTAGAAAAGATTTTATTTATTTAATTTATTTGACAGAGAGAGAGAGATCACAAGTAGGCAGAGAGGCAGGCAGAGAGAGAGAGAGAGGGGGGGGGAAGCAGGCTCCCTGCTAAGCAGAGAGCCTGATGTAGGGCTCCATCCCAACCCTGAGATCATGATCTGAGCTGGAGGCAGAGGCTTAATCCTCTGAGCCACCCAGGTTCCCCAAGCATGATACATCTTATTAACAAGAGAAAGGATAAAAAAAAAAAAATCTTCTCAATAGATGCAAAAGAAAAGCCTTTGACAAAGTACAGCATCCATTCATAATAAAAACTCTCAACAAAGTGAGTTTAGAGGTAAAATACTTCAACATAATAAAGGCCTTATATGAAAAACCCATAGCTAACATCATAACTCAGTGATGAAATACTCAGAGCTTTTCCTTGAAGATCAGGAACAAGGCAAGGATGTCCACTCTTACCTCTTTTATTCAAGATAGTATGGAAGTCTTAGGAGCAGCAATCAGACAAGCAAAAGAAGTAAAAGTCATCCAAATTGGTAAGGAAGAAGTAAAACTTTCACTATTTGTGTAAAATATGATAATATACATAGAGAACCCTAAGGGCTCCACCAAAAAACTACTTAACTGGTAAATGAATTCAGTAAAGTCACAGGATACAAAATTGAGCCACATACAGAAATCTGTTGCAATTCTATACACTAATAATGAAATAGCAGAAAGACAAATGAAGAAAACAGTAACATTTACATGAATGTACACATATACACAGGTGTATGCATATATACATGAATTTACACATAAATATATAGATATATAAAATTTAAATTTATTTTTATTTTAAATGTGATGTTTGAGATAAAAACAAAATATATTTGCAATATCTTCCTCTATAACAAATACCAAAGTTATAATGCCCTACGGTAATGGGGACACTTATCAGTAAAATAAGTCATCTAGCAGTTAAAGTATTTGCTTGGTTCCCATAGAGATTCTGAGATGAATAAATAGGATTTTTTTTAATATGACTTTGTCCTAAATTATATTCACAGTCTTTATTTATGAGGATAGTTTGAAGTATATTGTTTTGATTAAATAAATAAAAGGATTGGTTGTTTTTATAGTATGTATTTATACAAGTCAAAAGAGCTAAAATCCTAGAGTTACTTTTAAATCATATTTAGAGTCAGTAAAATTTGAGTTAAATTTATAAAATGGTGGATTTCACTTTGTTCTGACTTCGTAGTTCTAGATAGAGAAAGTATTTTAACACAAAATTTGAAGCTCTCATCAGAATTTCCTAAATATATGTAATATTAAAGGAAATATGCTATATAATCTTAAAGCTAATCCTCATAAGATCAAAGTGACCTCCACACTAGTGAAACATGGAAACCAAAACATAAATTTTAGATTTATGGAAGCTCATATCAACATTTATAAGCTTTATATCTTCTGCATATGTATTCTCTTTGTACACCTCCAGATTTAAAAGTATTCTTGTGAATTAATGCTTTCTTCCTAGTATAATTGCTGTTAAGATATGTCTCTGGAGCAATCATGTCTACAGAAATAGTTCTTTGCCAATATATTTTCCTTTGTGTCTTTGACAATTTTTTTTGGTCAAAAAAGTAGAAAACAGCTTCATCTCCTGTATTTGGAATCATTTACTTTTTTAAATATTTATTTTAGAGAGAGAAGGAGGGAGAGAGCATGCGCATGAGTGAGGGGAGAGGGAGAGAGAGAGAGAATCTCAAGCAGACTTGCTGCTGAGCGTGGAGCTCTGACATGGGGCTTGATCTCACAACCCAAGACCACAACCTGGGCTGAAATTGAGTCGGAAGCTTTACTGACTGAGCCACCCAGGTGCTCCTGGAATAATTTAAAGTGTGTATGTCTGTCTGTGTGAGGAAATACGGGTGGCTAGCACAAAAACAGGAAAAGAAAGAGGAAAATTCTCTAAGAGAAGTTTTGGCTATTGTTATCTTTTAAAATGGTAATATTTTCCAAAATGCTGTAATATTTACTACATCATAGGTTTCATGACTATTTGGTAGCAATTAAGTTGCATACATATTGTCTGTGGGCCATATTTAAAATAACTATCAGTGAATTATTTGCAGAATACTCTATCAAAAAGTTTGCCGTTTCCTTGGAAAGCAAGAGTAAGATACTGGAGTGGGACTTTCACTGTTTCCCAGCATTGGCAACTGGAAATGCAAGTGTAAGGTTAAGAGGAATCAGGAAAGCTTTATTAGAAAGGAATCTTGAAAAGAGGGAGCATATTGGTAGGTGAATGAGCCAGCTCTTCACCTCTGTCACCTAGCCATCTCTGCTGCTGCCCTGCCATGAATCCAGGAATGAGGAGGAGAGTTTCTTTGGATAATGAAGGAATTCCGGGGTTTTCTTTTTTCCACCAGGAGGGAATTATGACTGTGCAATCCTTTCAGTGAGGGTGATGATGTTTAAGACATAAACTCCTAGAGATTGTGCCTAAAAGAAAGGGAGACAGCCTTTCTTTGGGTGTTTGCTTGCACAGTGCACTTAAGGAATGTGGTTCTGTGCAAAATGTCTCTATAACCTGTAATGGTCTTAGTCTAAGTAAAACAATGATAAAATAAGTGAATTATCTTTAATGGATCAATATAAACAAAGCTGTCAAAATGTAAATAGAGAGTTGAGAGACTGTTGTATATTATTTAAACTATAATTGTTAGATGCAATAACAAGTTCAAATTTAAAAAACAAAGCCAACAAACTTTATTTGATTAATAATACTTCTATAACTCTTTTATTACTCTCATAGGGTTTTTTTTTTTTCCTTGCTGTTTTTAAAAGCACATCCCACTCTAAAAAGTATTTTGGATTGGGCGCCTAGGTGAGTCAGTGTGTTGAGCATCTACCTTCAGCTCGGGTCATGATCCCAGAGTCCTGGGAGCAGGACTCACATGGGGCTCCCTGCTCAGTGGGGAGTCTGCTTCTCCTTTTCCCACTCCCCCTGCTCATGCTTTCTCTCTCTCTGTCAAATAAATTAAAAAAAATCTTTTTTTTAAAAGATTTTATTTATTTATTTGACAGACAGAGATCACAAGTAGGCAGAGAGGCAGGCAGAGAGAGAGGAGGAAGCAGGCTCCCTGCTGAGCAGAGAGCCAGATGCAGGGCTTGATCCCAGGACCCTGGGATCATGACCTGAGCCGAAGGCAGAGGTTTTAACCCACTGAGCCACCCAGGTGCCCCTAAAAAAAAATCTTTTAAAAGAAAAGTATTTTGAACAAAAAAGGATGAATACTTTCACACACACAGTAAATTTTAGTGCCCTTTGGAAGCAAAAGACAGTTGAACTAATTATCAATATCTAGTTTTGGCTTAGAGTTCTCAATTCTTAAAACACCTTTGAAAATAGTTTTAAGACAAATAAGTCATGCGTTTATAACCAGATACCAGTGAAGGTCTCTTTGTCCCTTAGTATTTAAAATACATCTTTTAAAATCCCTGAAGAACAAGGGCGCCTGGGTGGCTCAGTGGATTAAGCCGCTGCCTTCAGCTCAGGTCATGATCTCAGGGTGCTGGGATCGAGCCCCACATCGGGTTCTCTGCTCCTCAGGGAGCCTGCTTCCTCCTCTCTCTCTGCCTGCCTCTCTGCCTACTTGTGATCTCTCTCTCTGTCAAATAAATAAATAAAATCTAAAAAAAAAAAAAAAAATCCCTGAAAAACGGTGTCCTCTCAAGGATTGTTGCTCATTCCTTGCAGCAAGCATTTTCATGGTTACTGCTGGCTCTGAGCTCCTACTTTGCTAAATTTAGAAATCCTGTTGTATTTCACTTGGATTGTCCTGTTTATACCTTAATGATATTCAGGCCTTTTACTTAATTTCTTTCCCAACAGACCTTTCACCTGGTATTAGATTGCATTAAAGATTTTAGGGAAAAAATAGAAATTAAAGTTAAATATTTTAACTCTAGGCAATTCTTCATCTTTTTTTTTTTTTTTAATTTTCTTAAAGATTGTATTTATTCATGAGAGGGGGCGGGGAGGAGCAAACTTCCTGCTGAGCAGGGAACCTGATGCAGGCCTGGATCCCAGGAACCTGGGATCATGACCTGAGCCAAAAGCAGATGCTTAACCATCTGAGCCACCCAGGTGCCCCAATTCTTCATCCTTTTTAGAGCTGTGAAACTTGAGTTGGTGTCATACTCCACATCTTCCCAATCACTTAAGAATCCATTCAGATTCTTGTGTATAGAGCTTTCTCCTGCTTGGGAGAATTTTTTTTTTTTAAATTTTTATATTTAGTGAATGGCTTACCTTTTCTCTAAAATATACAGAACTAATGGGTCCAATAACAGTCTCTCTCCATGACCTAATGAAACATCATATAGGTAGAGATCTCATTCTCCCCTCTGATAAAACAAACAGAAAACACTCAGCTTTCTCAAGAAGTGAGATGATATCAAAGACTTTTATCCAGGTTTTTAGTGTTGCCTTGAGTATATTCCATTGAAATGCTTCTTTACTATTCTAGTTATTAACACAGCACTGAGAGATTTACTCTAATTTTAACATATAGTCCAAGTTTCTCTGTGAAGGAAAGAGAATCCATTAGAACACAGTGGTTAAGGAAGCCATATGAAAATGATAGAAGTGGGGTTCCTGGGTGACTCAGTGGGTTAAGCATCTGCCTTCAGCACAGGTCATGATCCCGGGGTTCTGGGATCAAGCTCTGCATTGGGCTCTCTGCTCAGTGGCGAGCCTGCTTCCCCCTCTGTCTCTCTGTCTGTCTCTCTGCCTGCTTGTGATCTCTGTCTGTCAAATAAATAAATAAAATCTTTAAAAAAAAAACAAAAAACCAGGAGATGAAGAAGAATCAAGCCATGAACTTTGGGAGGAAATCAGTATTGTTGTGGTATGAATGTAAAACTAAACATGAAACTAAATTTATTCTTGGACTGAATTATATCACTTAATGATATAATTACATCTTAATGATGTATTTCATAATCACATAATGAGAGCATTATGATTGGATATTTTAGGCAAATTTCTAGATAAATCCAGTACTTCTAACACTTTTATCATCCTCCTGTATGCTCACACTAGTCATCTGAAACTTTCAGAACAAGATAGATACATGGAGTGTGGGTTTTATAAGGACATTAAGAGGATACATATCCTTAGGGCCTATTATTATAAAATTAATAACTTGAACATAAATGATGAGGTATCTTCAATAAAACTACAGGAAAATGGCAAGGTTAAGAATAATCTTGGTTGTAAGTTTATTTTAGTTTTTTTTTAATAGCCAATGTTTAAAATAATATACTATTTGCTTACTCATACTGGAAAATGTATACTTTATATTCATATTTATGTTTAGCACAAGTTATGCATGTCTTCAGAAAGTTGTTTGTCTTCGTTCTGGCTTCTGTAACAAAAATATGGACCGAGTGGCTTAAACAAGTAACTTTCTCACAATTCTGGAGGCTAGAAGTCCAAGATCAAGGTTCTGCCAGCTTTTGGCATCTGGTGTCTGGTGAGACCTTGTCTTCTCCCTGTGTCCTCATGTGGCAGAAGGGGGAGGGGGCTTTCTGATATCCCTTTTAATAAGGCACTAATCCCATTCATTAAGTAACCCTCATCACTTAACCACTTCCTAAAAATTCCACTCTCAGATAACATCACACTGAGGATTGAGTTTGAATATATGAATTTGGGGGAGGGGAGGGTAGAGGGCACAAATGTTTAGTCTATAACATTATATATGAAAGAAAAATAAATATTTTATTTTTAATTTTTTTGAGATATAAATATTTTAAATTAAATTTAAAGAAACATTTGAAGGGATTTCCTCGTAAAACAAAATATCTTTAGGCAAAGTGAATTTTTCTTGTTTACTTAGTTGTTAAATGTATTCATATCAATCTATGTTTACTTATCACTATATCTACCTATATACCAGTATATATAGATGTATAGGTACATTTTAGTATGCCTAAATAAAGTAATTCCTTCCAAATTAATTTTGTCTTCATTCAGTAGAAATGAAATTTGAGATATTCTCTAAAACAAATGTAAAATTAACTTTTTAAAAAAATCTATTTTCATAAACTCTGTGTGGCAGAGGTATTATGTTTCTAAACCCAAACATGTATAAAAATAAATGCTTAGATGTTCTTTAAAACCAAGTTTCTGACTTGTAAAGGCTTGATTCTTACCAAATTAAAGTTAAGATGGTGGTATTTTTCTTATGTATATCTAGCATTTAAACATAGAAATTTTCTGTATACAACATTAAAATATGAATATTAGTTATATTTTAAATAATTTTATTCCAGAATTTTAATATGCTCTTACTAAATAAGTAATATTAGCTAGATTTAATTAGAATATACAAAAATAACTACTTGCAGAGAAGATAGATAATAGATAATTTAAATAGATTTTGTTTCATCACTTTTCGTCACACTAATGTAAACATGCAAAGTACAAAGTTTCATATCTTTTGTTCAAATTTCTCATACAATTCAGAAAGAATTTGGCTTAAACATACATATATTGAATTGGCATAGTGTAAAAGATTAGGTTTTTTTTGTTGTTGTTTTGTTTTGTTTTCCAGTTAAACTTCTACTGTGTCTCATTTGGGTATTAGTTTTAAGACAATAGCTTTCTCATACAAATCCATAGGAAATTTAGGAAAGTAAGATATTGGATGTCATTACATATGCATATAAAACCAACTTGAGCATTAAGCATTCATCATTATTTTGAAATAAATTTCCTTAATCATTTTATAATTGAACTGTATTAATTCACTGATTTAATTGACTGCATTTGATGATTTGCCCTTCGTGGAACTTTTTTCCTGCTCTGTCATAATTTTAAAGTTGAATGCATAAAGAAAACTGCAAAATTTCTTGGGTAAATATTTATATTTAATTTTCATGGAAAATAATTTATTTTAAGCTGATACTCTATTTCCTAAATAAAATTGTTTTTTTCAGCCAAAAAGAATACATAGGAAATACAGAGTATCATTTTTTAAAGAAGGAACAGTGAGATTTAATGTGATTAAAAGTGAATGAAAACCATGGTAATCTAATTTTACTGTTTTAAGTAAGGTAATGGATCCATATGTAACTAAACACCAAGACACCAAAATGAGTAAATTTAAGTATATTCTTAAGTTTTGAGAAGTCAACGGAAGTAGGGTCAGGATTTCAACAATGATTTTAGGTTTTATCAACAAAAGGAAAATACAGCTTTAAACTGGAAAGCATGAGAGTCATAGGTATAATACTAGGTTTTGTAATATTTAGAAGTTTACACAATATATTTATGTTTTTTTTCTCGTCAGATCTTCCCAACCTGCCCTGTATACAGTGTAAAGAATGCTTGTTGCATGGTAGATTAGTCAGAAGTTTACCTCTGCTTTCATAGTGAAACTTTGCTAATGTGATAGCATAAAAAAGGAAATGTATAAACCTATATAAACAGAGATTCATGGGGGAACAAAGAGCCAACGATGAATAAATGTGAGTAGGTAGTAGAACGAAATAAAAGGCTTTAGCATGGCTAAAGGAGCTAAACACCAAGAGCCTGCAAGGGGGGGTACTTAAAGAAAGAAAGATAATTCAAGCCACATATTCCCAGAAAGCCTCAAGGAGCCTGCAGGTGCAATGATAAAGGCAAGATGAGTGGGACTGGCTAAAAACAAGGGAAATAGGTGAGGGCATTTATAAGAAGTAATGAGATCCTCAGGTCCTTTCCTTGTCCACACATCTGTGTAAGAACTTCCCCCACAAAGTTTCTGTATTTTCTGTACATAAGTTGGAATAAAAAAATTATAGTCCTCGAGAATTAAGACAGTGAAAGCTGGGGAAAGGTGATATATGGAAACAGGAAAATGAGTCTTCATTCCTCCACCTTCTTACATTGTGAAGCTTCACAATTACTGAAAACCAGATAAGCGTGTATCCTTCTGAAGGGGGATGGGGAGATCCTTTGGAGAACCTGAGGAAACTGTATGGCAGAACAACAAAGATTACCAGACATCTGTACCCAACACAAAGGTCACAGAAACCAAAACCAAAATCAAAGAAAGAGAGGAAATAGGTCACTTACCAAAGATCAGGAATTCAAATGGGAAAGAATCTCTCATTAACAACACTGCATACTAGAAGAAAATGTAAAACTACTTTAAAATCCTGAGCAAAAATGTTATCTACACCCAGTACTCCCCACTAAGAAAAAGTGAGTGTAAAAGAAACAGGTCATTTTTAAACAGGATTTCCTAAAACATCTACTTATCTTTCTTAGGAACTTAGGGAGAATGTGATGCATTAAATAATAGAGTCTACCGGAAAAGAATTGTTAAGGAACGAACCTGAGAAACAGGACTTAATACAGAATTACGACACAGTCTCAGGAAGAAAATTGTCTATCTGTTTAGGCAGTACACAGTACAGATTGTAGAAGGAAGATCATTTCATGAGGGCTTCATGATGATAGAATAGGAAGGAAGGAATGACTGATTACCTCATGTTAACATAATATGGAGACTATTCTATACAGAGGTTTATGATTTCATTGGAAAGAATTGTGATAGAGACAGAAAAAAACCAAAAGATATAAAATCATTTTCATTATTGACCCTAGGAAGTATAAAAAAGCTACTGCATATAGGAAAAGTGATCATGATTCACTGTATTTGAATCAGCAGTGATCAGCACATAACCCTTAAGAATAAATGTTAAAAGGTAAGTTAATTTAATGTAACACACACATACACACACACACCCAATGTTTTGAGAAAAATGGAGAAAAGAATAAGTATGAGCTTGAGTCAGTTCGAGTAAGAATTTGGGGATTTAGGCTTGAAGAATTCCTTTTTTCCCCAAATTTTAATTGTGGCACAAAAAAACTTAGCTTAAAATTTACATCTTAATTATTTGTTAAGTGTGTAGTTCAGTAATGTTTAGTTCATTCACATTGTTGTGCAACCAGTCTCCAGAACTCTTTCATCTTATGACTCCATATCCACTAAACAATACCCATATCTCCCTTTCCTCAGTCACTGGCAACCACTATTCTATTCTACTTTCTGTCCCTATGAATTTGACTACTCTAAGTACTTCATGTAAGTTTAATCATATTTGTCTTTTTGTAACTGGATTATTTTATTTAGCATAATGTCCTCAAGGTTTATCCATGTTGTAGCATGCTTCAGAATTCTCTTCCTTTCTTAAAATTAAGGCTATATAATATTGCACTGAATATACATAATCACATTTTGCTTATTTGTTCATCTGCCTGTGGACATTTGGATTGTTTCTACCTTTTGGTTATTGGGAATGATGCTACTATGAAAGTAGTTGTACAAATATTTCTTCTGGTTTCTGGTTTTATTTCTTTTGGGCACACATCCCAAAGTGGAACTACTGGATCATATGGTAATTTTTCCTTAAAATTTTTGAGGGACCTTGATACTGTTTTCCATAGTGGGTGTACCATTTTGCGTTCCTGCTAATAGTGTCCAAGTGTTCTGATGTCTCCACATCCTCACCAGCACTTTATTATTATTATTATTATTATAATTATTATTATTATTTTAAGATAGATTGATTTGAGAATGAGAGAGTATGTGCATGTGTGCAAGGGCAAGGGGGAGGGGCCAAAGGAGAGGAAGAAGCAGACTCCCTCCTGAGTGGGAAGCCCATGGCAGAGGCTGGAGACCAGTCTCATGAGGAACTCATTCCCAGGATCCTGAGATTATGGCCTGAGCTGAAGTCAGGCACTTAACCAACTGAGCCACCCAGCGCTCCTGGTTTTTTGATAGGAAGTACCCTGATGAATGTAAGGACTGACTCATCTCTTAAAACTTCAAAGTGTATATGCTTTTATTGTTTGATTAACTATTTTAAAATAATGTTCAAAAATAATAGTTTCAAATGGCACTATGACAAAATCTAGCAAGTATGAGTTTGAGTTGTATGTACTTATAAATTGTTTAACAATTTTACATTGGCTGTGCTGAATAATAAGTTCTCAGTCTAAAGAATGGTCTTACATCCATACCATAGAATTTATTAATATTCACATATGGTTTAATATTGATATTACTTGGACTAAGACATAAGTGGCACATTACTTTTTAGTCTGGAGTGTGATTAATTGCAAATAACAAAACACATTTTAAAAAATGGGAGCTTATTTTTCTTGTGAGAAATTTGGAGTTTCACATTTCCTAGAGTGGTTTTTTTTCCTGTTTAAACTATTCATCTTTACTCCCATATCATGCAAAGGAAAATCCAATAATTAAGCCCAGAGAGGTAATACAATATAAAATCACAGATCATGCAGAAAATGATTTTGGCAACAGAACATGCCAGAGTTTGCCTTATTTATTCCCATTCTAAAACTGAAGAGTTCATTTCTGGGTACAGGCACAGGAAGTCATGTTTATACCCTTTCCACTTTTCTACATATAGTCAAAACCACATTTCAGTATATAATGACAGCTCCAGCTGTCTCTGCCACAAAACAATGCATATTTTGATGCTCATGATGCTTTTTGGCACTAATTCCCCACAAAATCTGGAATAGCCTTGGAATTTTAGTTTTTAAAATAATATGATGAGGGGCGCCTGGGTGACTCAGTGGGTTAAGCCTCTGCCTTTGGCTCAGGTCATGATCTCAGGGTCCTGGAATCGAGACCCGCATCAGGCTCTCTGCTCGGCAGGGAGCCTGCTTCCCTCTCTCTCTGTCTCTGCCAGCTTATGACCTCTGTCTGTCAAAAAAAAAAAATTAAAAAAAGTAATAAAATAAAATAATATGATGATACTCTCATTAACTTGGTGGAAAAGAGGATTATTTTTTCAGCTTTTTTGAGGTATAATTGACAAAATTGTGAGATATTTAAAGTGTACGACATAATTTAATACATGCATACATTGATCGTAAAAGGATTCCCCAGTTGAGTTAATGCATTCTTCATCTAACATTTTTACAGTAAATTCTACTTCTTAGAAATTCCAATTAAACAATAGAGTGTTATCAGTTACAGTCACAATACTATGTATTACTCAGATCTTATTCAATCTTAACAATAGAAAATTTGTACCCTTTTGCCAACCTCTTTTAATTTCCTCTAACCCCAGTTCCTGCCAAACACTTTTCTACTCTCTGTTTCTATGAGTAATACTTCTTTTTAGGTTACACACATAAATTTTAATATGTGGTAATTGTCTTTGGCTAATTTCACTTAGCGTAATGCCCTCCAGGTTCATTTACACTGTTGAGAATCACAGGATTTCCTTCTTTATTCAGGCTGAATAATATTCCATATAGATATCACATTTTCAATGTGGCTGGGTGGCTCAGCCATTAGGCATCTGCCTTCAGCTCAGGTCATGATCCCTGGGTCCTGATATGGAGCCCCACATCCAGCTCCTTGCTCTGCGGGAGGCTGCTTCTTCCTCTCCCACTTCCCCTGCTTGTGTTCCCTCTCTCACTATGTCTTTCTCTGTCAAATAAATAAATAAAATCTTCAAAAAAAATCAAATTTTCTTTATCCTTTCATCTATTGACAGATGCTTACGTTGTTTCCATATTTTAGCTATTATATATAATGCTGCTATGAACAGAGTGGTATAGATACCTTTTTAAGATAACTATTTCATTTCCTTTGGAACTATATCTAGAAGTGTTCCCTGATGATTAGTGATGTTTAGCATATTTAATATACATGTTAGTATATTTTCTTTAGGAAAGTGTTTATTCAGTCTTTTGCCCAATTTTTAATTGGGTTATTATTATTTGCTATTGAGTAATATGAATTCCTTATATATTATGAATATTAATCTTATATCAGAAATGTACTTTGCAAATATTTTGTCCTATTCCATAAGTTGTCTTCATTTTGTTGATGGCTTCCTTTGCTGAGCAGAAGCTTGTTAAGCTTGGTGTAGTTCTGTTTGTTTATGTTTTCTTTTATTGACTTTGCTTTTGGTATCAAATCCAAAAAATCATTTCTAGGACCATTGTCTAGGAATTTATTCCCTCTTATTTCATACAGGAGTTTTATGATTTCAGGTCTCATGTGCAAGTCTTAAAAATCTTTTGAAGTTCTTTTTTTTTTTTTCTGCTTTTTGAGAGGGAGAAGGGGAAAAGGGGCAGGAAGGAAGGGATAAAGAGAATCTTAAGCAGGCTCTACACCCAGCATGGAGCCCAAAGTGGGGTTTGATCTCACCACCCTGAGATCAGGACCTGAGCTAAAATCAAGAGTCAAATGCTTAACTGACTGAGCCACCCAGACTCTCCTGATTTTTATGTGTAGTGTAAGATGGGATCCAATTTTATTCTTTTGTATCTGGCTGTCCAGTTTTCCCTGCTTGCTTTACTGAAGAGAATTTCCATTCTCCATGTGTATTCTTGGCGCCTTTGTCAAAAATTAATTGGGCATATATGCATGGATTTATTTCTGGGCTTTCTATTCAGTTTCATTGATCTATATGTCTGTTGTTTTTTTTTTTTTTAAAGATTTTATTTATTTATTTGACAGATCACAAGTAGGCAGAGAGGCAGGCAGAGAGAGAGGAGGAAGCAGGCTTCCCGCGGAGAAGAGAGCCTGATGCGGGGTTCGATCCCAGGACCCCGAGATCATGACCTGAGCTGAAGGCAGAGGCTTTAACCCACTGAGCCACTCTGGGACCCCTATATGTCTGTTTTTATACCAATTCCGTACTGTTTTGACTACTATAGCTTTGTAATATAGTTTGAAATCACAAGGTATGGTGTCTTTAGCCATGTTCTTTCTCAAGATTGCTTTGACTATTTGGGTTCTTTTGTGTTCCATACAAATTTTAGGATTTTTTTCCTATTTCAGTGAAAAATGCACCAGAATTATTTAATTGTTCAGCTGGGTTATTAAGAACCCAGACTCTGCCTGTCTTTCCATTCCATTTCCTGAAAATGTAATCTTGTCACCTACGGCATGGTCAAAAGATGGCTGTCATAGCTTCAGATACCAAATCTGTGTTCAGTACAGGAAGTAGAATTAGAAAGGGAGCCAAGAGCAACACTAACCACAGTGTCTTCCTTAATCAGGAAAACAAAAGCCCTATCAAAACCCCACATACCTCTAAAAAGACTGCTCAGTGTCATGTGCTCATTCATTGCTATGAGGGAGACTGTGAATGTGACAATTAAGAGGGAGCTGCCTTGAAACAATTTTAGCATTCTATCTTCAAGGGAAAATTGAAGAAATTAATAATGAGTAAACAAAACACTGATCATCTGCACTTATTTCTTAGATTTTAGAGACTAATAACAAAAATCAAAAAATTTTCAAATATAGGTGATAATAATGAATCAAATTTAATATGGCATGAAGAATGGAAATGAAATATTAAACCAATACTTGTTTCATACAAAGTTGTCCAAGATAATTTACATACATTTCTTTCTTTAGGTAACCAATTGGGATTCAAACTCAGGTTTGTTGAATTTTAATTATCATGTAATTTCCATGACCTACCATGTAGTTTTTTGTTTGTTCATTTTTATGGGTGGAGGGGGAAATCTAAGCTCACATAATTATGTTTCTAAAAGTATACGAATACATGTAGAAGTTCATGTAAAAAATCATTTGAAGAAAGTTTGGAAGCTTAGTGTACTGTAAGCTCACTATAACCAGGGGCAATAAGATTATCAGAAATTCTATACACACTCATGCTACCTCAATAGAATAACTTCAACTCAAAAGGGATTCATCATATTGAAACTAGCCAAGTCACACACAAGGCTCAGTGGTTATGATTTTCATAAGCCACACATTCTGATGTGCAAAAATCAGAACTGTCTGTTTTGATTTATACTGGACTTCATATTTATCTCACATTTCTATTTCAACCTGCTGCCAAAAACTTAATTTAGTAATTTCCAGGAAAACTAAATCAAATTCCAGGATTCTTTTCAATTGTTTTAGGTTTAAAACTTCCCAGCCCACTCTACTTTCTCCTCCCAGGGGTTATTTCTGAGTGCTTGGCTTATGCATTCTATGATGTGGTGGGAGGTGTTGTGAAACGGTTAGATTTAGATCAGTCTGTTCTCTGAGACTTAAATTACTGGTTTTATTTTCAGGACTGCCTCCCCCTGGTGTCTACTGAGAGAACAACTATCCTGCTGGCTTCTGGTCTCAAATTCTCGTGAATTGTTTACAGTTCTGTCCCTAGTCATTTCTGTGGGCCAACTCTATCACCTTCAGACCATGCTTCTTCCCTTTAACCACTTTTAACTCACTTGTCTGCCCTATCTGGAGGAGTAGGGAAGGTTACACCCCCAATAAATCCTTAAATTTCAGGGGAAATTCAGAAATCCTCATCTTTCGTAGGAATTCTTTGCCTCTGATCATCTATTCTCCATTGTGAGATTGTTGATAGCAGAGTATCAGATATTCTAGAGCATATCTCTGCTTTCTGTTCTACTTACAATGAGAAATTGTTACTAAAGGTACACTTCAGTGAAGGCTATAAAAGCTTCTGGACTCTCCACACTGTCTATAATCTTAAAAAAAAAAAAAATCTTAGCAATGAGAACGGAGATATTTACCTTCAGGGGTGGGGTAGGTATTCCCGGTATTATCAAGTGTGAATCTTTAATGTTAATTAGTATATTAACCTTTAGGCATGTGAAAGCCAGCCAAAAGCAACCTTTAGTATTTTGAGGAAGGAGAAAAAACCAGGAACATTTGCACAAAATGGCTTAGGAGAAGCAAGAGTAGTAATGACTCTATGGAAGACCTAAAATATGGTTTTAGTAGATAACATGGTACTGAATCAAAAACAAGCTTTCTCTCTCTTTCTCTCTTTTTTTTTTTTTTTTGGTCCTTGCAACAAATTAATAGTCTCCCACTGTTTTAAATGTTCTTATTTTCAAATGAAAATAATAGGTAGTAAATTGAGTCTTATACCTCCATTTAATGCTGGTTTTTCGAATGCTTAAGCTAAATTGTGTATATCCCTATGAACTAATTTAATGAATCCCCACCCATGTTTTTGAAAAAGTGCATTCAAGTCTGCACCATATTTGTCTGAGGAAATAAGATTTGAAAATCTCTCTCCCCAAACTGTCACTTTTGTGCTGATATAACACTCATGTCACCCACTCTCAGAAATATTCTATATATAATGCCTTTCGTGAACATTGCTTGGGCTGGGAAGTTCTATTTATTCCAAGAAATCTCTTTAAGCTTTTGTAAATGGTGCATTGTAGTATGCAAGAAGCAGACCTCCAAGGAAAAGATAAAATTTCTCTATTTGGTTGTCTAACAAAGACTAAGAACATGCATTCTTCGAAAAGAAATACAATCATGAGATAGATCAGCTATAGCTGTAATGAACACCTGAGACCTGTAACTTTTTAATCATGAAAGTTATTGATCTCTTCTTATAAGACTGTGAGAAATATGGCTTTTTTGGATACACTGTCTTGTACTTAATTTGATAACTTCTAGGACATTTTAGTACACTAGAAGATAGTATAAATTCTCTATTTTGTTTTCTTGACATTTTAGAATAATTTTCTCACAATCCATAGGTGATTATTAAAAAATTACTTTAACCCAGTATGTTAATTCTCACATCATCTCATCCACCCACTTAAGGACTATATTAAATTTGGCAATATAGTAGCTTCAAATATAAATGGTCAGTTTTATAAATAGAAATATGTACTTTTCTTTATGCACAGTAGCAATATTCCTATTTTAAAGACAGTGTTGATTTTTAGAATTTAGTCATTTTTGTTTTCTTTAATTTTTATTTTCTTAAAACGTAGGATTTAAAATGTGTATTAAAAGATCTTTAGATTTAGACAGCTTATTGGCTTATATCATTTTATGCACGTATAGAAAGAAAAACCTAGAGAAATCATTTTGGGTAAGGTATTTCTGAGGCAAAAACAAATACATCACAACTGCTACATGGCTAATAGTGATTGTAAGACCATCCTGACTTTAGAGTTGTCAAAATGTGAAAAAAAAGTAAGCATCATCATCCCCATGACCTTGCTTAGGAGATAAAATAATTCCAATAATGTTGATGTCTCTATTGCATACCTTCATGATCACACCTTCCTACCATCCATCCTATAAGAAATCACTATTCTGAATTTTGTGTTCCTCATTCCCTTGTTTTTCTCTTCAATTTTCCCAAATATTTATCCTAAACAACACATTGTCTGGTTTTGTTTAACTGGTATAATGAGAGAAACTTATTACATGTATTCTTCTATGATCTTTTTACTCAACTTAGCATTATGTGATATTCATCCACACTCACGTGTGTATCTACTATTTATTTTCAGTGTTGTACAGTGTCTGACTGTATGCATGTCATGGAGTTTATAAATTCTCTTGATGAACATTTGGGCAGTTTCTAGTATTTTTCCATTACAAATGCATCTGCTATAAACATTCTTAATAGTTATACCCTGGAACATGTATGAGGGTTTCTCCAAGATATCAGATGCCTGGAAATGGAATTGCTATATCTAGATGATATTATTCAATAGAATTTTCTGCAATTATATAAATATTCTATGTATCTGGGCTAATAGGTAGCTACTAGCTGCTTGTGCTGTTGAATACACTTGACTCTTTAACAACTTGGGTTTGAACTATGTAGGTCCACTCATGCACAGATTTTTTTCAATATACATAGTACAGCACTATTAATTTAAATGTATTTTCTCGTTCCTGTGATTTTCGTAAAAACATTTTTCTCTAGCTTTTTTATTGTAAAAATACATATATAATACATATAACATAAAAATATGTATTAATTGACTGGTTATGTTATTGGTAAGGTAAGGGTTCTTGTCCATAGTAGGCTATTAGTAATTCAGTTTTGGGGGAGTGAAGAAGTTATATGTGGATTTTTGACTCCTTAGGGATATTGACCCCTAAGGGTCAAGTGTACCTGAAATAGACCTAATTCATACTGAGGACCTCATGTGATATCAGGTGCCTGGTCCTTGCTTTCCAACCTAAACTCTTGGGGAACTAGAGCCATAAAGGGGATGAGGCAAAAGCCAATTCTCTTGAATCTCTTACACTTGCAAAATTTGAACTAGTTGTAGATGTGTTTCTACTGTTTCTACTCATTATCAAACTGCCCTAGATTCTTTTTTTTTTTAAATTTTATTTATTTATTTGACAGAGAGGGATCACAAGTAGGCAGAGAGGCAGGCAGAGAGAGAGAGTAGGAAGCAGGCTCCCTGCTGAACAGAGAGCCTGATGTGGGACTCCTTCCCAGGACCCTGAGATCATGACCTGAGCCGAAGCAGAGGCTTAACCCACTGAGCCACCCAGGTGCCCAGGCTTCCCTAGATTCTTATATAGGGGAACGTGCAGGCACATTTTTAAGTGAAGGGCCCATGTCTGCTACCTCCTCAGCTGCTCTGCTTTTTATTTCTTTTTCATCAACTCTACTAGTTACATGTTTGGCTAAGGACCAATGAGAGAATAATTTAAGTTTGTTGTGGTGTCAGTTTATACTCTAGTCCCTGCTACTGCCCCTTTATCAGGCTCTGGACTTTTCATGACTACAAACACAAAAGAACATATGCTTGGAGTGAGTACACTGGAAATTTTATGAACGCTGTGTATGTGGGAGACAGGTTGGATTCCCTTGCCTCTTCTCCAAGTATAAGCAGAAAAGGTGAACTAAGATAGCCTGGAAACCACATTAGAGGCTTTGATACTAACCTTATCCTCATTCCCTTTTTCATGAAGCCCCCGATCCCTGATCTCTTCTTGTTCTCTACTACTAACATAGAATGCCCATGGTGTCCCCACCTGTTGCTCTTAAGAAATAGGTAAATTTTGCCAATTAGATAAACCCATCTTTAGGCATGCTGTTCTTTCTTACAATTCTTAGGTGGAGATAGTTACAAACTTTAAAAGAAGTATCTTGGTTAGCTCCAAGACATTTGAAGACTCATATGCAACCTCTTTCTTCGGTGGCCTGAACACAATCAAGCAAAGAACCACAGGAGAAAGCTTAATTGCCCAAGTGTACACAGCTCATAAGTGCCAAATCTGGCATTTAAATCTAAATCGTATGGTTCCAGACTTTTGCTCTGTGAGGATTGCTGTACGTCTTGCTTCACTATACATCACATACTTCATAGTGATGCTCATTCTTATCACTTGTCACAATTGCTGTTTGACATATATAGTGGCAGGTGGTATTAAAAGTAGGCAAGCATGTGCTATCACTGTAATGGGTTGCCATGTATAGAGGATATATAAGACCCTGCTACATAGGCAATAAGTCACTGCAAGTGAAACTGGGCAAAAAATGATGCCATTTCTGCTATGGATCTGGAGTTAGGGGTAGAATTTCATTTTCTAGGAGGTCAGTAAGATTGATTGAAAATTGCAAGTAACTAAAGTAGCTGGAAGCATATGAAGATAAATACTTAGATTTAATGAAAACTATCAAGGATTTAATTGTGAAATGAGCTTATCAAAACAGACCCAAAGAAAAAGGAATTTATGACTGTTTCTGAGTTTCCAGTACTCTTGGTATTCATCTGCTAAGGAAATACTTGTTCTGAAAGGTTAAAGGGCAGGAAATTGGGACTGGACATCAGTAATTTGTTAATGTACCATCTCAATCTCGCATTACTGATGAATTCTTAAATTCAGTACTTATGGAATGGATGGTTCTGGTGATTTGAGTTTCTGTTTAATTGCAAACACTTGCCACAAACATTGTTGAACATATTATGTTCAGATTATATATATATATTATATAAATATATATATAAATATATATAATATATATTATATAAAATATATAATGTTCTAGATTATATCACAAAAACTCATTCCTAACATCTCATGTTTTAATAAATTAATACAATGCAATTTATTTCATTTTCTTAAAAATATAGCTTGTAAAAAATAACTGGGCCGAATCCTCATTGTTTAATTTATTTGATATTCAATTTATTCATTGTTGAATAAAGAGGGATTTTTTTCACTTTTTGGCATAAGATAATGAAAAATGTAGTTGGTATTGCTATCTTTCCAACATGTGTTACTTATTGAGATAGGATAGAACGTTGGAGTAAAGTATGAAAATCACTGAAAGAAGACCACATTGGGTGGTATAAGAATGTATAACAAGAGCACATGCCTCGGTCAAAGGTAGTGATACAAAAGTTTCAAAAGATATTAACATTTAATGTACAAAATGAAAGATGAATAGAAATTTGCTAAACAGAAAAAGAATATTCATGATCAGGAGGGCAGTATAAATCATTGTCTAGAAATGAGAACAATCCTCAAGAGTTCGGGATTCTAAAGGAAGTTCACCATAGGAACACCTGGCTGGCTCAGCTGGTAGAGCATGCTACTCTTGATCTCAAGGTCATAAGTTCAAGTCCCACATTAGTAGTTGAGTTTACTTAAAATGAAAAGAAAATCTTCACAAAAAAAAAAGAAAGAAAAGAAAAAAGAAAGAAAGAAGAAGAAGAAAAATTTCTCTATAAATAAATTACAGGTTTGCAAAGAAGAAGGCAAGTTAGGGAGAATGGTGAAAGCTGAGGCTGCATGGATAAAAAAGAGCAGATGAAATTACTAACTAATTACGTATTGATTTTTTTGAAGATGATCTAAATGTCGAAGGATGCTACTGAAGAGGTTAAGCAAGTGAATGATGTCATCCATTTACATTTTTTTTTTTAAAGATTTTATTTATTTATTTGACAGACAGAGAGATCACAAGTAGGCAGAGAGGCAGGCAGAGAGAGAGGAGGAAGCAGGCTCCCTGCAGAGCAGAGAGCCCGATGCGGGACTCGATCCCAGAACCCCGAGATCATGACCCGAGCCGAAGGCAGCGGCTTAATCCACCGAGCCACCCAGGCGCCCCCCATTTACATTTTATAACACTGATTCACACTTCTGTGTTGAAAAATCAAAAGAGATAAAATGTGCTATAAACACACAATGAAATATTATTCAACCTTAAAAAAGAAAGGATATCCTGTCACATTCTACAATATGAATGAACCCTGAGGACATTATGCTAAGTGAAATAAGAGTTACAAAAAGACAGATACTGTATGGTTCTACTCGCGTGAATTATCCACAGTAGTCAAATTTATAGACAGTAGAATGGGGGTTACAAGGGCCTGGGGGAGGGAGAAATGAGGAGTTGTTTAATGGTAAATAGGAGGGGCGCCTGGGTGGCTCAGTGGGTTAAAGCCTCTGCCTTCGGCTCAGTTCATGATCCCAGGGTCCTAGGATCAAGTCCTGCATCGGGCTCTCTGCTCAGTGGGGAGCCTGCTCTCTCCTCTCTCTCTGCCTGCCTCTCTGCCTGCTTGTGATCTGTCAAATAAATAAATAAATCTTAAAAAAAAAAATGGGTAGGGGCGCCTGGGTGGCTCAGTGGATTAAGCCGCTGCCTTCGGCTCAGGTCATGATCTCAGGGTCCTGGGATCGAGCCCCGCATCTGGCTCTCTGCTCCGTGGGGAGCCTGCTTCCTCCTCTCTCTCTGCCTGCCTCTCTGCCTACTTGTGATCTCTCTCTGTCAAATAAATAAATAAAATCTTAAAAAAAAAAATGGGTAAATAGTAGTTTCAGTTTTGTAAGATAAATAATGTGACTATATCTAATGTAATTGAATTATATACTTAAAAGTAGTTAATATCATAAAGTTTATGTTATGTGATTTAAGACTTTAGTTTTTTAGAGCAGTTTTGTTTTCACAGCAAAATTGAGAGAGGTAGAGAGATTTCTCATATGCCCCTGCCCATACACACACACATAGCCTTCCCTGTTATGAACATCCCCACCAGAAAGTATTTGTTATAGCTGATGAACCTGTCCCTAGTTTACATTATATTTCACGTTTAACTTTGTACATTCTATGAACTTGAACAAATGTGTGACATGTATCCATTGTTATGTTATCATATAGAATATTTTCCCTATCCTAAAAATCCTCTGCGCTCTGCCTATTCTTTCCCCAAGCATAGAATGTCATGTAGTGGGGCACCTGGGTGGCTCAGTTGGTTAAACATCTGACTCTTGGTTTTGGCTCAGGTCATGATCCCAGGGTCATGAGATGGAGCCCCGCATCAGGCTCCATGCTCAGTGTGGAGTCTGCATGAGATTCACTCCCTCTTACCTCCCCCCCCGCCCCTCCCTGCATTCATATGTATGCATGTGCTATCTCTCTCTCTCTAAAATAAATAAATAAATCTTTTAAACAGTGTCATATAGTTATGATCATATAGCATGTAGCCTTTTCAGATTGGCTTTTTTTACCTAGTAATACGAATTTAAGTTTCCTCTATGTTTTGCTGTGGCTTGATAGCTCATTTCTTTTCATTGTGGAGTGATATTCCTTTGTCTAGATGAACCATAGTTTATTTATCCAGTCACCTAGTGAAGGACATCTTGGTTTTTTCCAGGTTTGGGCAATTATGAACAAAACTGCTATAAACTTCTGTGGGCAGATTTTTGTGTAGAATGTTAACATTTTTCTTTTTTTTTTTTTACCACAGTTAAAGTAATTTAATATTTAAAGACTGATATGGGGCACCTGAGTGGCTTAGCTGGTTAAGCATCTGACCTGATTTTGTCTCAGGTTATGGTCTCGGGATCCTGGAATTAAGCCTCATGTCAGGCTCCCCACTCAGTGGGGAGAGTCTCCCTCCCCCTTTACCCTTCCACCTGCTCATACTTGCTCTTTGTCTGTCTCTAATAAATAAATCTTTTTTTTTTTAAATAAAGACTGATAGAATAATCAGACTTATAAAAATCCAAATGAGAAACCTAGTGACCTGACCTTGAGTAGCAGTACTGCACATGAAGATAGGTAATTATATGCAATTTTTTTTAGGGGATAGAATCAAATTGACCCATGCTGTTCATTGTTCTAAGGATATAACATCCAGAATATTTGGGTAAGAAAACAATTTCACTTTTGACATGTTGAATTTGAAGGGTACATCAGATGTCCACAGACAATTGGAAATATATGTTTGGACTTCAGGAAGAGTTTTAGGCATAAAAATAATTTGAGGGTCACCAGAATTCAGCAGTTACTAATATTCTTTTTAAAACTTAACTTTCCATGGCATTCACTCACAATAAAAATGATCCTCAATTAGAAAGCAAGAATCCCCTTTACATGGGGCGCCTGGGTGACTCAGTCATTGCGTCTGCCTTTGGCTCAGGTTATGATCCCAGAACTCTGGGATCGAGCCCCGCATGGGGCTCCCTGCTCCTCAGGAGGCCTTCTTCTTCCTCTCCCACTCCCCTGCTTATATTCCCTCTCTTGCTGTGTCTCTCTGTCAAATAAATAAGTAAAACCTTAAAAAAAAAAAAGAATCCCCTTTAGGGGAATATAATGGGTATTAGGCAGTGGGAAGGAGCATATAATTTGGAAATGCTCCTTAAGGATTTGATACAAGCTTTCCCCTTCCCAGTGAAGTGCATCATCCTCCCGCTTTTGAAATGATAGTAATTGAAGGTATGGCAGTGTATGAAATAGTTTAGAGAGATTTTCTTGGGTGAGAAATGAACCAAGGAGAGAATCCTGAGGCATAGTACAGTTTAAGAAATGGGTAGAAGAAAAAAAAAATGTCCTTTATTTTGAGTAGAATTCCAAAGTCCCAGTTATATTCCCCAACCTTCCTCTATAGCAGTTTGTTTTAAAACTGAGGTTAGGTGAGGTAAAATTTGGGAGAAGAGAAACAGGGAAGGGAATGGGGATGGAGTTATTCTACAAAGGGTATTCTTACTTTTTTGGTTTGTTTTACTATTCTTCCATCTTCTTACTACCTAGATTCCTGATTATATTAGAATGATGATTTCCCAAGGTACACTGAGGTGTCCCCAAGGCACCGTGGCAAACTCTTAGGGGTGCTGCCAAAAAAAAATTGCATCCAAAAGTCTAAGGAAGACTTTATTCATTACCACTGCAACAGGGGGAGAGATGCTGAACTCAAGTCCGCTGAAGCAAAATGCAGGAGAGTTTCTAAGTGTTATGGAAGGCTAGCAGAAAAGTACTGAAGGACATTAGGGGGATGGTTGGTCAATGTGATTAGGCCATCCATGTTTCCTAACTGATGGATAATGAAGTTAGGCTCTCATCCCCCAACAGAGACTGGGAGATATGGGCACTGTCTTTCTGGTGATTACATTTTAAAAGGATGGCTCCCAGCTACTTGAGAAAGACATTTCTGGCTTATAAAACTGACAAGAGGCTGGGAGAAGATTTACATCTCAAAGGGGCAAAAAAACTTGAAATTGTAAGTTTTCTAAAGTAAATGCTCTGAATAAAGGGAAGTCAGATTCTATAGCCAGAAAGAAACTTGCCTAACATTTAGTCAACCTGAGGGGCATGTAAAGACATTCTTTGTCAGTACCTCATAATATATTTTTATATGCAAGAAAAGAACAGCAGTAGCTCCCAGATACCACACTGACTACAACTATTATATTGTTTTTATATAATTACTTTTGACTTAGGGCATGACATGGAAAAATTACTAAGACTTTAAAGGCACCATAAAGTGAGAATTTATGAATCTCCAGATTCGAACAAATAATGAAAGGGTATATAATCAGATGTTCTGTATTTAGCAGGAGGGGACTACTACTATGTTGGCAAGATACCAGGATAACACAAAACTCTTTTTTAAAAAGTTGGAGTTTAAAGGGTAAAATATTTATAGAACTAATTCTTTTTTTCCCCCATTTAACTTGTTTTAATGTTTCATCACAAATGGTGAAAAATACTAAAGTATAGACAAGAAAAATCATAATGTTGTGGCCAACATTATAAATATGGAATTATAAATTTAAAACATTTTCTGGTTTGAAAAATAAATCTGGTAGTCAATGCAGCTCTGTGGGGTCTGTGCATCTAGTAGGGCCAGTCTCTGAGTTCCTGATGGTGCTCGCCTTTATCCATTTTTCCAGGTCCTCCGCGCCCTACTTTTCTTCCTCTCATCTACTTCATCAAAGGTCCAGGGGGCTCGCCAGGGCCAAGCTGTCTTCCTCCACCAAAGCCACCTTGGTCCATGCCCTGGCCACCACAGAAACCTCCTCTATCTCCACCACGGCCACCTTTGAACATCCCACTGGGACCACCATGGTCCATGAGGCCGTCTCTTTCGCCCCATATATCACCAGGGCCACCTCTGCCATGGTCACTGCCCGGGGGTGGAAAGGGTGGTGGAAGGAAGCCTTCAGGCTTCGGGGCCTTACACTGGTTGCATTCTGTTCTCCAGGTGAAGTTCTGTTTTCCACAACCTGGATTGAGGCACTCCCAGTCTCCAGCTCATGCTGGACATTTCCTCCTCCAGATGGGTTCCCTTGGGAACCCCGGGGGCCTTTTGGGGGAAAGCAACCTCTGTCTTCTCCATGGGCTCCCATGTGACCCATGGGGCCCCCAGGACCTCCTGGGCCCCCTGGACCTGCATGAAGTGGCGGCGGCATCCATCTGCCCTCACAGGGTGGCATGCCACCCTGCAGGCTGTTCCTTGGAGGCTTCTTCTGAACAAGAGAAACCTTCAGTTTGCTCCCTTGAAAATCCTTCCCATCAAACCACTCCATGGCAGCCTTGGCAGTTGGTGGGTCTTCACAGGACACTGTAGCATCACCTTTGGGCTTTCCTGTTTCCTTGTCCAAGTAGATATTGATCATGGGTTGTCCGGTTCTCTTGTTCATCTTAACAACTCCACACTGCTTAAAGATGTCGGCCAGATCACCTAGAGTCACATTGTCATTTAACACTTGCACAGAAATTGCACTGTTGTCAAGAGTCTTCATCTGGATGTACAGGTGGGCCTAGACCAAGATCTGGTCCTTCATCCAAGGTTCCACCAGGTTTATTGAAGTCACCTCACTCTCCAGCACCCATTCCACCACATCCTCTTCCCCACCCACCTATGCTCATGCCTCCATGATCAAATCCCCCTCTTCCCCTGCCCCAGTTATCAGGGCCACTCATGCTCCGGTTTTCTCCTGGTCTGGAAAATCCTCCAGACTCCTGCCCATAAACACCCATGCTACTGTGGTGGTCCTGTTGGAATGAATTCTGCTGCCTGTAGCTGTTGCTCTGTTGGCTATATTGACTTGGTGCCTGCCTGTAGGATCCAGTTTTGGGGGGGATAACTAGTGGGTGGCTGCTGTCCATAGCTGCTTTGTTGACCATAGCTACTCTGTTGACCGTAGCTGCTCGGCTGCCCATAGATGTTCTGCTGAGAGTAACTGCTCTGATCATAACTAGTTGGCTGTGTAGAGGAGTAGCTGGTGGGAGGATAAGCTGGTGGGTGGTGCAGTGACTAGCTGCATGGAGTAGCTCCCAGGTACCTGGGGATAATTGTAGTTACTTTGTCCATATCCTAGGCTGGGCTGGTTGTAACCCCCTGTCCTAGATTGAGGTTGACTAGTCTCAGCGGGTTTGTTACCATCCTGTGGTCTTGCAAGTGCGGTGGCTGCCAGCTGCTGCCCATAGGATGGGTAAGCAGGCTGAGTGCCATAAGCAGACTGAGCTACACAGGAGGCCTGGGTAGTAGTGACCATAGCAGTGGTGATATCATAAGCACCAGTGCCATACCCCTGAACAGGCTGACTGTATGCCTGGGGGGCAGTTGGAGTAATATAACCAGCAGGAGGCTGTCCATAGAAGTTGCATAGGCCGTCTGCCCATAGGTAGCAGTGGTCTGAGCCTGGGTATAGCTGACATCAGTGACATATACACCATATGCCTGGGTGGTCTGTGCATATCCTTGAGTGGGATGGGCAGTGTATGCACTGTAGCCCTGCAAGGCTGCAGCTTGGCTGTATGTACTGTAATCCATGGATGCCATTTTCTCTCCTTTCTTCTCATTCTCTCAATGTCTGTCTCCCTCTCACTTTCCCTCTTATAGAACTAATTCTTAAGACAAAGTTGTATGAGAAGCTTTTCTGTCTTTTTTTGTTGTTGTTGACTCAGTCTCTTACAATGAGGATAAAAGACAATGATAGAAACTTTTCTGTCAGTCTATATAGATGAGTCATGGGAGGATCCTATTTCCTCACATATTCTATGCACCCACTCTGTTCACTTCCTCTTATTTGTCTTTTCCCTTGGCTGATTTTTAAATTTAAGGGTATGGATAATTTTACTGAGCATCATCTCTGCTTTCAAAGTATTCTTAGCTTCAAAACACTTTCTGGAAATACTCCTTATGCCCACGTAATATTCATTTACTTATATTAACTAATGTAAATGACTTTCTAGTTTAAGTTTTCAATAATAATCCATGAAAAATATATTTCTAAAGTGCTCAAGGACTAATGAAGGGGTCTTTATAAACTATGTTTTAATTGCATACATGATGAAGTGTATTTACATTACATACCAAAAGGATTCCAACAAAAGGAAATTTTCTACCAAGTATTTATTTTATGAAAGGGATCAGCAAAGGAGATAGAGAATCTAAGTTCAGAGAATTAAATGGAAAAATCTATCCATAGTATGGCATTATGGAATTAGTGGAAGAAATCAAGTTAAATGAGATTTCAAAGGATATATGCTTATCATCTGTAAAAAATAACCAACTAGTGATTGTGATGAGAAAATTTAATGGGATACTAGGAACAGAAATCAAATTGTCCTTGGTGAGGAATAATGTGAGAAGAGGAAATAATGAGAGAAAAGTATGAATAGTTCTTCCCAGAAGTTTGACTTGAAAGGTCAACTATTAACTAAAGCTTTAACTGAATGAGGAATTAGAGTTAAAGGAAGCTGTGGGGTATTAAGTGGGCATAATTAAATGTTAACTGGAAGAAACCAAAAGAAAGGAAAAAGTTGAAAGATAGATAGAGACATATATGTAACCTATACTCTATAATGTGTAGATCTATCTTCAATAACAGAAACTTGAAAAAGGCTATATTTAATATATTTTATACATCTCACTGAGATTTGTAAGATAATAGAATAGTCTAAGGTATTTATAAGATAATAAGGGAGGTAGAACGTAGAGATTTGATGAGAGTGGAGCAATTTAAGAAAATGCACTGGAGACACTGGATAGAGAACGGATTAAGAAAATAGTACTGAAACAGAGTGGAGATTAAGGACACAAGAATTTAACACCAGTCGTCATAATTTTTTAGAGATTTTATTTATTGATCTGAGAAAGGGAGAGAGAGGGGACATGTACACATGAGTTGGGGGACAGGGGCAGAGAGAGAAAAAGAAGCAGACTCTGTTGAGCAAGGAGCCAGATTGGCTAGATCCCAGGACAAAAACTGAGTCAAAGGTAGAACTGACTTCATCAGTCTTCCTAATTATCTGATTTTTCCCTAGCAGGGCTCAGCAACTGTGTTATCTATTGCTATGTAACAAATTACCCTAATACTTAGTAGCATCAAATAACAAGCTATTATAATGGATCAGGTATCTGTGAACAGGTTAGCTCTACAGTTCTTGCTCAACATGTCTCATGAAGTTACAGTCAAACTATAGTTCCTAAAGACACGATGAGGGCTGAAGGATTCACTTCCAAGTTCACCCACATGGCTGTTAAAAGAGTCTCCATATAGTTACTCACAACATGGCTTCCCCTAAAGTAAGTCATGAGAGAAAGACAGAGCCAGAGAGAATCAGAGGTCAACAGTGCCTTTATAACCTAATCTTGGAGTTATATACTACCACTTTTGCAATATTCTGTTTTTCACACTGACTGATCTTGGTCCAGTGTAGAAGGAGGCTTCATGCCAAAAGCTACAGATCATTCGGGGTCAATTTGAGATTGGCTACTACAGTAGGGGCAGAAAAGAGAATGCTGTCAAATTCACAGATGAATGATTTTGTCAAGTGGTAGAATATAGAAGAATATTGGAAAAGTAAGTTAAGAATATTGAAAAATTATTGGGTAAGCTGTTGGGATATGAACTTTGATCTGTAAATGAAAGAAAGTGAAGGATCTAGTGGGTAGGAAGGAAGTAGAGGAGTACTGGGGTTGGATAATAACAGAGTTAGATAACTAAATAACAGCATTAGACAATCTCAGTAGGAGCCCGAAATCATTTTCAGTTATTATTTCAAGTCCCAGAATGAGAAGGAAGAAACACTGTTGGTCAAAATGATATGAAGAGAAAATATTTGGAGATGATTGGAAAAGGAACTGCTAAGTCAGGATGGCAGGTGACAAGTGTGGAAAGAAAGATGTAAGTTCTAAAATATTTATTATGTTAGAGGAAGTGACGAAGAGTTCAAGACAAAGATGGGGAGGGAGTGTTTTTAACCCAGTGGACTGAGTCTCAGAAAACCAGCAGTTAGCCATTCCCTACTCAAGTGAATAGGTGAATAAGCTTAGAAAGCATCAAGGTACAGAAGTCTAGGTCACAAATCAAGCGTTCATTGGATGTAGGACCTGAAAAGACTTCATGGAAAGTCATTTCCTCATCAAGAAGCCATTTTTCAACTAAAAACAAGAAGGAAGAGCCAGAGGATTTAGGGAAAATTTCAGAGAGCATGAATTCTAGGACAGGGCAGAAAAGTAGGACTAAGTGTAGAAGAGAGGAGCTAGGTGGAATATGATGATGATCTGAAGGCTGTCAAATTGGGGGATGCTCAAAGGTTGCTTAAGATGTAAGATACATTGTACTTAACTGACTATAAAATTAATAAGAAAATTAATTCTAGCATCCCACCAGTCCACTGGTGTCTGAGGATAGGCTTTGTGGTAGCCTATGTAGCCTACAGATCTCTCTCTGAATTTTAACCCTGTCAGGCTTCAGCTACAACCCTGGAGTACTGGAATGTTCTAAAGAGGTTCATCTTGGTAGTGAATCAAAACCCCTAATGTTTCAGGATATAAATGAAGATACCATACAATGTTTGATAGTTTATACAACTAGCATTTCTGCAACAATGGATGAGCTGGTAGCATGTGGTAATATTGTTTGAAATGGATGTGAAGCTTAGTAGAACAGCATATTCTACACAACAGAGGTTTGGAATGGAGGGACTCTTACATAGCAGTACTATGAAATGATGATTCATTTATGAAAGCTGTAAGATTTATTGACTCTACCTATGCAATTTGAAGCAACTGTAGAAATTTTATAAAGCAACTAACGTCCATTGAGCTTAGTTTCTGACTGTCCGCTCTATTATTAAATTTTTGCTAGTGGTGGTGGAAATGGAGACATGAAGAGAAGGAATTGACTTATTTTCTTCATTTAAAGGATTTTTCAGTGTTCTACTTCTATTATAACACCAGTTCTTTAGAAAGCCATTCAGTAGCTGACATGTTTGTAAACAGTGAATTTTTTTGTTGATTTTTTTAAACTTTATTTTATTTTTTCAGTGTTCTAAGATTCATCGTTTATACATCACACCCAGTGCCCATTTAATACGTGCCCTCCTTAATACCCACCAACAGTGAATTTCTTAAGAAAAGAAAATATATTTAATTCATATTTGTATTTTCAGTGCCTAAAATAGCATCTATCCCACAGTAGGTACAGAAGGGATATTCTTTTTATTGTAGAACCTAAGAAACAAAAACTGAAGTGAATGTTGCCCAAAGTTACAGTAGTCACTTTAAAAGCAAGAGAAAGAGAGATAAAACTTTACTGTAGATTTTGCTGACTTGGTATTTATCCATTGTACTTATATTTTTTCTATGTATGTGTTTTTCTGTCAATTTAGCTTTATTTTGCTTTGAAGATTCAATTCTACCAAAGCAAATGAAAACTGTTCCCACTTAATTAGGAAAGTGCTATTTGAATCCTGATTCCCCACTTTGAGAATTGTCTCCTAATTTCTTTTAAAGATAAATACAAACACATCTGAAGATTTTATTAGTATCATTTTGCTATTATCAGTAATTACTTACATTAGTAAAATAACTGAGTTCAGGTAAACTTGTATGAAAAAGTTTGGCAGTTCCCTGGGTTTATCTCTCTTCTATTAATTTTCCTCATTTCATGAAAATTTCTAGTGTTGCAAATATAATAGTGATGTAAATTAAATGAAAATAGGTTGCTGATTGTTTGGGGACTTGTATTTTTCAAATCTTTTTTTTTCACTTTTTTAAAATTTTCTTTTCAGCGTGACAGTATTCATTGTTTTTGCACCACACCCAGTGCTCCATGCAATACGTGCCCTCCCTATTACCCACCACCTGGTTCCCCAACCTCCCACCCGCCCCCCCACCGCCCCTTCAAAACCCTCAGGTTGTTTTTCAGAGTCCATAGTCTCTCATGGTTTATCTCCCCTTCCAATTTCCCTCAACTCCCTTCTCCTGTATTTTTCAAATCTTAATGGTCACTAAAACAAATGCACCCTTATGAATTTCTCTTTACAAACTGTTTTCTATGCATCAGTATTTCTCTCCTTCTGACCACCCTCAATCCCCAGCTTGGAATTTCAATAGGAAAATAAAACCTACAAAATGAAAATGAAAATCAATCTTCTTTTATTTAGGAACAAATTAAATTCCCCTTCTAAAGTAATGATTTTTACCTTAAAGCAGTGGTAACTATCTTGTTGCTCTGTCAAGATTTCTCACCTCCTTATCTTACAACAGTTAACCTTAATAATCCCCTCACTTTCAAGCTCTTCCTGACTTATGGCTCTTTAAGCACTTCTGTTAAGCTTGATCGTTTACTTACACTTGGCCTCTAATGGAGTCAGTGTCACTTTGAGGATTGTAAATGGATTCTGCTGAAAATCAAGTTCTTCAGACACTCTAGAATTAATGTTTTTTTTTTTTTTAACCTTCTGGTAATTGATATCTATGTTAAATGGATTTTCGCCCTGAGTTTGTAGCTTCCTCTGAGCAAAATGAAAGGATACTGAATTCTGATTCCTTTTTGGTCTCCCAATATTTGATAACATCTAATAAATATCTTAATAAATATATAAGTAAGAAGATATGGTTCCATAATGGCAAACTTAAAAAGTATTTCATATAGAAATTATATTTTTAGAATCTCAAGACAGATTCTATCCTTAGTCATTTTATGTAAGTCAATAGGTCAGCTTTTATCCTAATCCTCTGTGATATTTCCAATATTCTATAATAAGTCTAAGCATTAAAAAAATTATAGTACTACTTATGTGAATGTATTTTAGAATATTCACATTTTTTCGCAAACAGTAACACCCTCATTTTCATATTTGAAGATAAGGAAAACTTTATCATTGACTACTTATTTATTTATGACTCTATATTTATAAATGATTCCTTTAATTGTCTTATTTTGAAAAGGAAATATCTTCCTTATTTTAACCCTCAGGAAGTTTCTGAGCAGGTCTTTAGGTATCCAAATCAAAGGAAGTATGGTTGTAATAAACTAAGAATTGTTTTGATTTTATTTTTTCCTTTGATTAGACTTCCCATTAATTAAAGGCATTTGAGACCATACTATGTCAAGAGCAAATATAGCAGCACTTGCTATTATAGAAAATAAGTACTGTATGGGCTAAATACTCTACCAAATATTTTTAGTATTCTAACTTGTTTTCTCTTTACAACAATTCTGTGAAAAAGGTAGTATAAATCTTATTAAGAGAAGAGGAAATAAATTCTCAGAAAGGTTAATAATTTTCTCAGTATTACCATGACTAATAAATGCTAGAACAGGAATTCTGACTCAGATGCACTGCATGTTATATTTATAAATACTGTTCAAATAGGTAAGGTGGTGATAAGGAAAAATACAAATCCTAAATACAGGGAGAATCTCCAAAGTAGGCAAAGGCTTCTTTCCATCAAGCTCAAGGAGATTGTTAACTTGCTTTTAAATAATGAATCAGTGCAAGTTGAAAGCACAGCTCCTTTTAAAGATTGAATAAATATTTGCTTTATAGCACATTCACTATTCTTTTATGTTAGGAAAAAATATAGCTTTACAGTGCATAATGACTTCTAATTTTCATTATATTGCATATTTCTTAAAAATACCCATTACTACTACAGATTTTTGAAAGAGATAGCAAAAGGGCATAATAACTATTATAATGGAAATGAAGATGGCAGGATGGGAGAGAGGTCTGCCATGGAAAATATATATATTCACCTGCCTGTGCTTTTTTTTTTTTTTTGCCTGTGCTCTTACACAAGTACTGAAAAGTCACCCTGATTACGTAAATGATTTAAATCTTTAGATCTTTAAGTGTCTATGACCTCACTGTTGATGTTACAGATTAAAAGTACTATGAAGCTTTCAATTGCATTCTAAATCAAGGCTAGGAAATGAGAGTCAGTGAAATATATTTAGAATCTGTTTCCTATGGAGGACAGAGAACAAAGGAGTAAAACTGAAGAATGAAGGTTGACTAAGCACTCTTCTACCCATTTATTTCCTACAACTTCACATGCAGTCTAAATTACAGTCATACTTTACGACAGAACCTAATGTAAGGGAGAAAGATATATTTACAATGAGTAGAAGTAGACTGAGTATTACCTTGTTTTATATTCTACAGTATTGTCTTTAAGACGTGTATTCTATCACAATTCTCATCTCTGCTTTATGACGATAGAGCAAATAGGCCAACTGGTATCAGCCTTTCAGTTATGAATGAAAGTAACATTGACTTGTGTCTCATTCATCTTTCTGTAAGAACACAAAAAAGCTGCATGAAAACTCTGCAGTGGCTCTTCCCATGACTAAAAGTGGGGAAAATTTCCTCAAAATTTGGAATTATATTCAGTACTCTCTACATGGCAGTAAACTTTTATCTTTTCTGAGAGATTTAGTAAAAATGAATATAATACATTATAAATATATACCTAAATATGCATATTAATACAATATAAATTATTTTACTGATATCACTGTAACTTCAACTTTATTCAAAACTATCTTTATTCATTCTAAGTTGAAATTCATTAGTAATGATGAACCTGAAACTTTATGTAAATTTTATACTTGCTTATAGTTGTTATTTATACCTAAGATGTTTCACATAGATCAGTGAAATCAAATTATATTTTCTGAATTATGTCATGGTATAGTATTCTGTTTAAGAGGGAAATGCTGGAGTCAAATTTCCTGAAATTGAATCTTAGCACCATAATTTATTTACTGAGAGACCTTGGCCAATTTACTTAACCTCCCTATTCTTAAAATTTCCCCAATTTTTATCAAAGTATGATAATAAAAATACCTGCCTTATAGAGTTTTTATTAGCATTAAGTTTCCAAATGCATGTAAAGAACTTAAAACAAGACTGGGTTTAAAGTAAACACTCTAGACAGTTTCTAATTCTGCAATTATTTCCATCTTATTCTATGCTATATACATTGACATGCATTTAACTATGTACTAATTTATACACATTCAGTTATATATTAGACATTTCTATATATCTGGTTATACTATCAATAGTCTATACTTTTATAAATTCAACTACATGACACAAGAGAGACTGAGAACTTCTAAATCTGTCTTTACTATTAGAAAAGAGACTACGAACTAAAAGCATGCCTAGCATCTTTATGGTTATGATAGATTTAGGCTAAAAGGATGATTCTGTTATTGAATTAATAAGTTCCATTATTAAGACACACAGAAAATATTCAAAATGAATTCCTAAGTTGATCAACCATATGTGGTTACTGACTGTTGTATCCGTTAATCACAATCATGTTCCCATCCCTATAAACATAGGGAAACATAACCTTTATGCAGCATGTTAAAAAAAGTGAATTAAAAGGAAAAGTTGAGATAGTTACTCCATAGAAGATATTTGTCCCCAAACAAGTAGATGTTAGATAAATCTAGATTTTAAAGAGGTAAATGTAGGCCAGAAATCTAAGGAAGGTTAAGATGAAGGTTGTAAAATAAATGAGCTATTAGAAATTGATACGGACAGAACAGTACAAAGATAAAAGAAACATAGGAGATTACATTAAAAATTTGAGTTGTTAAAACAAATAACTAATTTTAAACATTAAAAAAGAAATTAGGGAGTGGCTGAGTGGCTCAGTCCTTAAGCATCTGCCTTAGGCTCAGGTCCTGATCCCAGGGTGCTGGGATCAAGCCCTACATCAGACTCCCTGCTCTGCGGGAAGCCTCCTCCTCTCCCCCTGCTTGTGTTCCCTCTCTTGCTGTGTCTCTCTCTGTCAAATAAATAGATAAATAAAATCTTTAAAAAAAATGAAAAAAGAATGGATTTCACTTGTCCAGGAAATAATTTTTTTTTAAAGATTTTTATTTACTTATTTGACTGATCACAAGTAGGCAGAGAGTCAGGCAGAGAGAGAGGAAGGGAAGCAGGCTCCCTGCTGAGCGGAGAGCCCAACCTGGGGCTCGATCCCAGAACCCTGAGATCATGACCTGAGTTGAAGGCAGAGGCTTTAACACACTGAGCCACCCAGATGCCCCTGTCCAGGAAATAATTTTTTTTTAAGATTCTATTTATTTATTTGACAGACAGAGATCACAAGTAGGCAGGGAGGCAGGCAGAGAGAGAGGAGGAAGCAGGCTCTCCGCAGAGCAGAGGAGCCCAACGAGGGGCTTGATCCTAGGACCCTGGGATAATGCCCTGAGCTGAAGGCAGAGGCTTTAACCCACTGAGCCACCCAGGTGCCCCTGTCCAGGAAATAATTTTAACTGAAGAGTGACAATAATCTCTTTAGCATAAATGAAGATCATGGATTTAATTTTTGTATTTATGGATTCATCTATTAAATTAGGATAGAGAAATAAGGAATATCAATTAACAAGGGTAAAATTCTTAGTTAGTACATAAATAAGGTTTGTTGATCTTGAAAATAAAACAGCCAGTTACTTTACCATCAAAATGGGTTTATTTAGGAATAGCAGAGGAATTACAATTTGAGACAAGCCATAGCAAAAAGCCATAAGCGAGTCTAGAGACCAGAGGACAGGACCACTCTTTTATAGAAGAAAGGGGCTGTTATAAACAAAAAGTCCACTGGAGAAAGTGTAAGTTCAAAAGGCAGTGGCTTTTCATTGACTGAGTTGTGACAATCTCTCATTGGCTGGGCTCTTGCTGGGCAACAAGAAAATCTCCCTTCCTTCTGCTGGTAGTAAAGTAATCTCTTCCTGTTGGGAATGCAAAATACTTCTCTTCCTGTGGGTCTGCAGAGCTGCAAGGAGTGGTACAGTGTGAGCATTTCCCTTCTGACACCTGGACCCCGTTTTAAATGAGGTTTCCTTTGTTCCCTTTCACAAGTTATATTTCTTATGTTTTTTTATTAGTACATTTTTATGTTACTATATAAATGAGAGCATTATTTGATATGCAAAAGCACTTTATAGAATAAGCATATGACATAAACTGCTATTTTGAAGATCTTATCTTTGAAAGCATTGAGTTCCAATATTTTGGAATAGGGCAAAAATGAAGAGGAATGGTAAGATTAAGAGGGGTGATATAATCCACAGTGTGAAAAGGTTATTAAAATAAGAGAGTTGGAAGTAGTCTGATATATTTCACAGGCTTAGAAAATTATTAGATATTGGTCATATACATTTTCCAAGAATAAAACCATTGAAAATTTTAATAAGTTTTTTTAGTACTAAGGAATATTTGATTTTTTTTCCCTTTTTATTTATTTATTTATTTTTTTCAGCGTAACAGTATTCATTCTTTTTGCACAACACCCAGTGCTCCATGCAAAACGTGCCCTCCCCATCACCCACCACCTGTTCCCCCAACCTCCCACCCCTGACCCTTCAAAACCCTCAGGTTGTTTTTCAGAGTCCATAGTCTCTTATGGTTCGCCTCCCCTCCCCAATGTCCATAGCCCGCTCCCCCTCTCCCAATCCCACCTCCCCCCAGCAACCCCCAGTTTGTTTTGTGAGATTAAGAGTCATTTATGGTTTGTCTCCCTCCCAATCCCATCTTGTTTCATTTATTCTTCTCCTATCCCCCTACCCCCCCATGTTGCTTCTCATGCTTAGTGAAATAAGTCAATCAGAGAAAGACAACTATCATATGATCTCCCTGATATGATTTTTTTCTTTCTTTTAATACCAAAAATTCAATTTATAACCTGCATATAAGTGTAACGACTGTAGCATATGTACTTTTGGTGGTTTGTATGTGGGTGGGTGGGTGTGGGAGTGTGTGTGGGTGTGGCTGTGTATAATTCAGTTCCAGTAGAACATCAACCAAAAATGGAGTCTCTGTTTAGATTATATGTATTTTTTCATAGGTTTTTGCTAATATATCAATAATCATGACCAGAATCTGCTATTTACTTTGTCTCAGATAGTCTTTCAAAACATCTATTGAAACTCAAGAATTAGTATGTTCACAATTTACCTTTCCATACTTGTTAATGTGTATTACTAACTTCAAAAAGATACTAAAACATTTTGTATATTAGATTTCATAAAGTTATAGATACACAATAAAATTTTTAGTTATTTTTTCTTTTAAGTAAAAAGCTTTTGGGGGGGTATTTTTAGTAATATACTCAATACCTTCACTGTCTTGCTTTTAGCTCATGACAAAATGGCTTTTGCCTCTACTTTTTTTAAATTAAAGCAAAACAAGTTATTGAGGAAATATATATCCAGAATAACTCTTGATAATGAGGAACAATAGGAAGAGATCAGCTATATTCTCACAGAATTTTTATTTTAATAAACCAAGATAGATAATAAATATGCAAAGAAATTGCCTATAAGTAACAGAATGATGTAGGATAATTAATGTTAAAAATTTTTACTGTTTTGAAGTTGTGATGTTCTAACTTTTTTCAGAGAAGCTAAAAAACTGCACTATTATATGAAATATCCTGATTTTTAAAGTTGAGAACTAATTAGAAAGTTTAGAAACATATCATATGATCTCCCTGATATGAGGACATGGAGATGCAACATGGGGGGGTTAGGGGGATAAGAGAAGAATAAATGAAACAAGATGGGATTGGGAGGGAGACAAACCATAAGCGACTCTTAATTTCACAAAACAAACTGAGGGTTCCTGGGGGGAGGGGGGGCTGGGAGAGGGGGAGGGGGGTTATGGACATTGGGGAGGGTATGTGCTATGGTGAGTGCTGTGAAGTGTGTAAACCTGGCGATTCACAGACCTGTACCACTGGGGATAAAAATACATTATATGTTTATAAAAAAATAAGAAATAAATAAAAAATTAAAAACACACAAATACTTTATAAGCCAAATGGACCTTGTATGTGGACGTCTGAAAGATGTAGGTCACTCTTTTTGCACCCACTGCTTCAAACCTTTTTTGGAATGATATATGCACTTGTTTATATTACCTAGATCCATGACTCTTCCTCTCTATCTCTCTTCATTTGTACAGTATAATTGTCAAATGATGATATAAAAATGATCTAGAGTGATATTGTGATTTGTAATAAGGAATACATATTTGGTCTTCATTGCTTTTCCTGGTGCATAGCTTCTAAAATCCTTGTAATTTCTTAAGTGTTAAGAGCAACAGGAGCATCTTTTTAAAATAATATTTGGTCTTTTGCCCTTGGTTCCTGAAATAGCTTCAAAGCCATAAAGTTGAAAAGAGTGTCTCTTGCTATACATAAAAAGTCCCTTTTAATCACACCTGAGTTTATGTTAATGAGATGATTTTTGGAACGTCTCTAGACCACCACAGGATATGGGCTGATTGCCAGGGGAATTAAGCATGTGATTAGAAAATTGGAACTTTCAGTACCACTCTGACCTTGGGGGAGAGGTTAGGGTTTAGAGATTGAACTAATCACCAATGTTTGATGATTTAATCAACCTAAGAAATGAGGCCTCTGTAAAGATCCTAAAATATGAGGTTTGGAGAGCTTCTGGGTTGGTGAACACATAGAAGTGCTGGAGGGTGATGAGCCAAGAAAGGAGACAGAAACTCTGTTTGCATCCTTCACATACCTGGCCATGTGGATCTCTTCCATGTGATTGTCAGTAAACTGAAGATCTAGTTAGTAAACTATTTTCCTGAGATCTGTAAGCTGATCTATCAAATCATCTAGGCTAAAAAGGAAACCTCTGATTTACACTTAATCAGTCAGGATCACAAATAATAACTTGGTCTTGTCACTGGCATCTGAGATGGAGGGAGGATGAGCCTTAACCTATGAGATATGATGCTAATTCCAGGTAGATAGTGAAGAATTGAGTTATAGGACACCTAGTTGATGTCCACAGAGAATTGCAGAATTGTGTGGTGGGGGAGGGCACAAAAATACCCATAATCTGGTGTGTTAAGTATTCTGTGAGTAGTGAGTTAAGGAAACAGGTGTTTTCCTTTCATTTAGTCACCAGAGAAGTGAAGTATTGAGAGGAAAGTGATAGAATAAAGAGAAAGAAAAGTAGAGGTTTTTTTTTCCTTTCATCTGGATACCTCTAATTTAGTATGCCATATATTTGGTTTACTCCTTTTAGTTTGTTTTTTTTTTACAAACAGTGGCTACAGATGTGGAACCAGACTGTTTCAGTTTAAATAATGATTCTGCCAATTACTAGTACTGTGGATTTAGGCAAGTCAGTAAACATTCCTGTGCCACAGTTTCTTCGTATGTAAAATGGGTATATCAGAGTCCAATCAGGAAACAGGAACCAAATGCTAATTTGAAATGGGGACCTTTAATATAAAGAGTTATGAACTATAACAGGGAGATTACCTATAAAGGAGAAAGAGAGCCCTAAAGAATACCCTAGGGATGTGGAGAGTACCTAAGGAATGCATACACTTGGAAGGGGTCTCCTTTCCCCAAAGTTGTGATTCAGATCTTATTAGAAAAGGTATAGTTGGGGCGCCTGGGTGGCTCAGTGGGTTAAAGCCTCTGCCTTCAGCTCAGGTCATGATCTCAGGGTCCTGGGATCGAGCCCCGCATCGGGCTCTCTGCTCCGCAGGGAGCCTGCTTCCTCCTCTCTCTCTGCCTGACTCTCTGCCTGCTTGTGATTTCTGTCTGTCAAATCAATAAAATATTTAAAAAAAAAAAAAGAAAAGGTATAGTTACAGGTAGATGGGCTGTGAAGAAGTCCTTTTGGTAGTCCCACACCAGAATTGATCCACATCTCTGGGCAGAAGCTAAGGCGTGGAGAACTGCACTGAGATCCAGCAAACGGGAAGTAACTCTTCTAGGATGGTAGTGAAATACCCTACGAGGTATCTTCGAGTCTCACTGGGACTCCCTCCATGGAGGTGCAGCTGTAATTCAATGTGGGATGGCTCCACTCAAGGTTCACCAAAACCCTGGAAGGCATGCAGTTTAAAGCAAGGAGAAGGGGAAGAAAATAAGGTGAAATATAAAAAGAAGGGTGCCTGGGTGGCTCAGTGGGTTAAGCCACTGCCTTCGGCTCAGGTCATGATCTCGGGGTCCTGGGATCGAGTCCCACATCGGGCTCTCCGCTCAGCGGGGAGCCTGCTTCCTTCTCTCTCTCTCTCTCTCTGCCTGCCTCTCTGCCTACTTGTGATCTCTCTGTCAAATAAATAAATAAAATCTTTAAATATATATATATATATAAAGAAAACAACAGAACCAGGAAGAGAAGCCCCTTCTTGTCGTGTCCTTCCTGTGCCATCTACTATCTAAGAACAATATGGTGCAAAGGAGAAATATTTAAAGGGCCCATCTCAATTTTCACAGAGCAGATAAGAAAGGTTGGAGCAATAAATTGATAATTGATACATTAGCTTCCAAGGAAGTCATAACAAATTGCCACTAACTGGATGGCTTGAAACAACAGAGCTTATTCTGTCAGAGTTCTGGGTCCAGAAATCTGAAATCAAGTTCAGGGCTTTACTCCCTCTGGAGTCTCTAGGGGGGAAAGAATCCTTCTTTCCTCTTCCAGCTTCCAGTGGCTGTTAGTATCCCTGTGACTGCATTACTTGAATCTCTGTCTCTGTCTTCCTGTGGCCTTCTCTTCTGCTATCTCTCATAAGCACACACTAAGGGATAACCTCTGTAATTCAGGATGATCTTATCTCAAAATATTTAACTTATCTACATCTGAAATATTCCTTTACAATAAAATCACATTTAAAGGTCCCTGAGATTAAGACATTGGCACATCTGTTTCAGGGCTACCATTCAAATCTGTCTGTATCGGGGATGATAATAACAGTGTTTAACTTCCAGCCTTCTTAATGGTCATAAAGGAGTTAATACACATAAAATACTAGAACAATGTCTTACTCATAACAAGCACTCAAAAAGTTGTTTTTATAGTCATCGTCATTGTCCTTTTATTGAGGTCATCATCATCATCATCAGGTTATTGTTCCATTTATCTGTATCTGTGATTCCTCCCTACTCACAGCCCTTCTCTTCTACTTGTAGATAAGATAATGGGAAGTGGTACCCTGACTCTATACTTACTTGAACTTGTACTGTATTTACTTGAACTCTGTATTTGTCTTGAACTTGTTTCCCAATTTCTAACATGGAGATATTTTATTTCATTTGAATTTAATGCCAGGTAGGCTTATCCTGACTGAAGATAAAGAAAGTAAGCCTCGTCAACATTATATAATATAATCAGTATCACTTAAGAAATGGTGGTGACATCATTTAGTTTAGTCTTTGTGATATAGTATTTCATTACTGTTTCCACTACTAGTACTCCTATTTCTGTTATTATCTTCATTAATGATATCACTATCTTTAAAAAACATACATTAGAGATTTCTCTGTCTCTCTCATTTCCATTAGTCTCTCTTTTTAATTAATTAACAAATCTTGGAAACCTATCAATTATAAGAAACACATTTTCCTGAATTGTCTGTCTTTCTTAATTACCTCTGCAGTTATTGTTTTCTGTCTTTTTGTACCCTTATAATGCAATACCCTCTTAGATGATTTCCCTAAGTTTTGTGTCTCCCTTCCTCATTCTTTCTTCTATATAGCAAAAAAAAGAAAAAAGAAAAAAATGTTTGTGAAATATAGATCTATTATCACTCTACAGTTTTAAAATTCCTTTATGGTTTTTATAGTTCTTCAATATCTGGGACCAAAATATTTTTTTAGCCTTATCTTCTGATCACATAAACTACTCCCACAGAGTACCACTAAATGATTTCTCCCAAAATATTGTAAACATTGTATATTTGTTCATAGAAGTTCCCTTTTCATATTATTTGGAATTTAAATCCAGCTCAAATATTACCTCTTCTGTAAAATCTTACTCCAAATCTGAAAAGATAAAAGAACTTTTATGTTCTATGCTCATACCAAGTGAAAGATCTTTAATTTCACCACTAGGACACCCAATTAATGAGATTATGCAACTAGAAACCTAGGTTCTCTCCCCTGGAGAGTATCTGGATAGTTCTCTCTACTCTTTTATAAGATAAGAACATAAAAGAATGCTCTGTGTTATCAAATGGCTACATGATAAAGACTAAACAAAGTTTTTGTGTTTTTTTTTCCATTAAGAGTCTGCATTTTATAAATTTTTATATGATTTATTATATAAGAATAAGAGCACACGTAAGAAAAAGACAAAAGCTAATATGAGTTAAAATTTAATTATGGCTATGCAGATACTAGAGCCCAAGTTATAGGGTCTAAAAATAGACATATTGAACAATTAAGCAATTCAATTCAATTAAATAATTAAACCCATTAAATGGATATTAAAATAATGCAAAATGACAAGCATTACAGAATATAATGCTCAGATATATTCATCACTCTGTACTCCCTGTTACTAAGTCATACTTCTACTCTGGTGTAGGAAAAAATAAAAAAATAGAGACTCAAAACACTAGAAGTGGAGTTTAGGTGTAATAATTAGTTTCTGAGGCATGATGCCCTATGGTTACAAAGATACATGTCTCTCAGATTTTGCTGCAGGGGGTTTCAGACTCATGGAAATGAATGGACGCCTGGGAGTGTTTGGTTTTTTGCTGAAGAGAAATAAGTGAATAGGGAAGGAGAATGGTACCACCTAACCTCTGAGAACTGACACTCATAATTCCGTGGGAAACAGAAAAAGCCGATGAGAGACTGGCAGAGTTTGGCAAGGAAGACGATTGCCTAGCAGCAAAGCAGCAGGAAGGACATGATTGTATGTGAGATGGGTTTTACTGAAGAAAATTCCAATAAAACCATGTTGAACACCTGTTCTAGAAATTCACTGGGATGATACTGAGTGATCAGAATGAACAGCTGCACGTGCATAAGAGGTGTTGATATGAGACTCTTCAAAGCATTCTTTATGTTCCTTTGTGTTATGCAAACTGCATTATCTTGGTATGGGGAAGGCTTTACCTAATATTGCTGATGGTATTATACACTTGCATGGAATAAGTAGTCTGTGATAAAACGTATTATTATAAAAATGTAAATAATAGACATCTAGCTAATACCAAAGAACCTAGATAAAACATCGTCTTTATTACTTAATATCACAAAGTTTGTTTTTTTTTTTTTTTTTTTTTTTTTTACCAAAAGGAAAAACAGAGCAATTGAAGCACAGAATAAGTTTCTTCCTTCCCTGAATGGGCCATAGAAGGAAAGAAGGCAATTAGATATTGTAATTGTCATTCCTCCTTCTTCTTCTGACATTATATGCTTCATAAAAATAAAGTTTTTTTGCTGTCATGGCTAGAACGCAATGGTGAGAAACACTGTAAAAAGTCAGTTTTGCATTCCTTGAAGAGCATTTCCTTCTAAAATGATTTCCTGAATTCCAAATACTTCACTAACTTATCCAAGACAAAGTTAAGTCTTAGTCTAATTGAGGAAAGGATATCACATCAGCAAATCTCCTCATGCATTCTGAGGGAGGAAATTCTGATATTAAGATTATAATCCTAGAGAAAATATGAAGGGTAGTTATGTGTATTATTTCCTATCCTAAATGGAACTCTTTTACCTTTCTTAGTCTTTTGGTTTTGTGTCATTTCAGTTTACATATGTGGCTAAGTTAAAGAGATTCAAAACAGGTGAATTTTATTCCTCCAGCAGGAATACAGACATTTTGTCAAAACAACAACACTGTTGGCAGCTTGGTTATCTGAGACACAGGATTTACTAGCTTCTCTTACCTCACACTACGCATGGATGATAAAGCCTTTGAGTGGGAAAGCTTTACCCCAAAGGCAGGAATAGCTATAGAGGGGGCAACACTCTAGGAATGCATAGAGTGGTCCACAGGGCAGCTAACTACACATTAGTCTCCCCAGTTATCTGAATGCCAGATATCTGACAAACAGAGAGAAGTAGTTCGGGGTGGTCTCAATTTTCTAGGCTCTTTGAACCAGAAAATGGAATTGTGATTCCAACAAAAAGCTCATGGGGGCAGAACCACATGATGGTAATGTTGTGTCAAAGCTGGTATAGCCCAGAAAAATATAGCTGTTGATCAATTACTGTGCTGTGAGTCTTAATCTTTAGTGCATTATTCTCTCATTTCCTCCAGTCTCTGTACAGGCATTATTATACAACTTAAACCAAGACAGCGCAGCAAGCATAGGAAAGTATATTTATAATCAGCTGTTAGATTTTTGCTTTTGTATGTTTTCTTTGTTTTATAGCATCTCTCTCCTTTTTCTTTTCTTTCTCTCCCCCCACCCCCTGGCCCCGCCTTTGGAGGAGATACAAGGTTGTTTTTATGGGAATCTACAATACTAGTAAAAATCAAAATTTGACATGGTATTTCTACAATGACCGAGGTATTAATGATTTTGAAAAATAAACAATGAATCATATTTTTATGCAAGATCTTAAATTCAATAATGTGTGAACTAAAAAATGTAAAAGTAAATGGAAAGCAATTAGATAAACATACTCTTTTTAATATGAATTATTAAATTCAGTGTTTGGGTGAAATGACTTTATAGGAAGTTAGATGGGAATTTAAGTAAAGGCTACTTAAAGCTTTCTTTAAGTCCATATCAGGGGTGGGGGAAGTGCTGTCTTGAGACAGTTAGTCTGCATACATTACATGCTAACCTTCCAATGGATGAGGTGTCCTGAAGTTGCAGAAAGGGTTCTAAAGTCGCAACAGGAAAAACCAGTTATAGTTTATGCTACACTATTAATTAGTTTTTTTATGTTTGTAAAGAAAATTTGCCTTATCTAGGCCATACCTTCCTAGCTTACTAAAGTGAAAATGCTGAATTAGATATTATTTGGTTCCCTTTCAAGTCTGGCGTGTTGTGATTCTGAACATAACATTTATATTTAAATGCATTTGTACCTAGGCTTGTGACTCATCTCTGTTGAATATGCTACAGAAAGAGATGGATACAAAAGATTTCAAAATTAATTTTAAATTTACCTTTGCCTCTTGGAAGGTTTTTACATCCCTTGTATATTATAAAGGAATAATTTTTTCAAAGAAAGTTGTTCTGTAATGCTTATTAATAATAAATGCTAATGAGTCACACACAGATTTGTTATATTTGTTGGGAGAAAATCTATCTAGAATTACTAACCCATTAAAAATAAGCATTTTTAAAAGAAGCAAGTTCAACAGAGAAGGGTTTTATTCTGAATTTTAAAACCACATTTAGTCCAGGTTCTTGTAGAGGGTCCACTCCCTTCCAAGTTCATTTCCACCAGCACCAGATACTCCTGAGAAAGATTGGAGGCAGGACAAAAGACCTGAGAGAGCCCTCTAGAGTGGAGCAGGTGTGCAGATGGGGAATGGCTGCCAGTGACTGAGTGACAGAGAAAAAAGCCTGGCCCAATTTTCTGAATAATTCTCTCATACAAAGAAAAATCCTTATACTGTGGAAGGAAGGACAAAATGATTTCCACCTCCCAGGCCCAGGGGAAGATTCAATCCAGAGAGAGGACAGAAATAAAATCCCCTGCCTCTAGTGGAGGAGTAGGAAGAACGCTTGCTTCAATGCACTGCTTCAAAGGAAGAGATAGAAGCAAAAATCATCTGCCCCAGGAAGAAAGCCACATAATTCGCTTGAATCCAGGATCCTGCAAAGGAACTGATGTGTTCCTGTTGGGAGGCAGCAGGAAATTTTCTCCTATCCAAGAGTCCCCAGATGTATGATAGTCTAGAAGGCTCAGGCGAACAGATCCAGCCTAGAACTGTAGCTGGAATAGAACCTAGATGCCTACTGCCCTACCATGAGCATGCCATGGAGAAATGAGCAGTAGCAGTCTGCCTTTGAGGAGCTTTAAGAACCTGGAGAGAGACGGTCTCCCTGGAGCAGATGGGCACCAAATAACAGCAGCCCATCGATGGAAGAGACTGAAGTTTCTGTTGGCAACAGGATCTCAGGTTTGAACCTATGTAATCTAGATTCCTAGATTATAAAAATCTGTAAATGTCCCCATGACAATCATAGATTCAGCTGCAGCTAGCGCTAAAGTTTTCTGTTTCTACTTTATTTTACTTGAGAGTTTGGCACCAAGTTATTTTATTTATTTATTTATTTAGAAAATTGGGTTTGGATCTGGATCAATTGGGGAACTAGAACTAGGACTCCTACATAAAAATGTGACTCTTAAAAAGCCATGAAAATCTGACCATAGGCAAAGGAAGATAGCTCCTCCCAAAAACTTTTAGGAGAACTTATAAGAAAAGTCCTTTCCTGAGATAGTTTCATTTAGATTTATATTCCCTATAAATGAAAGGAAATTAAGTGCAAAAGGAAATTAACAAAAAAAATTAACAAAAAAGGAAATTGACAAAAGATTTTCCTGGATTCATAGTTACCTGTAGAAGATGCACTTGAAATCTTGAAAAACACAATTTAAAATCCAAATTCTAACAGATAAACCCTGCTGACTATGAAAAGGAACAGGCTCCCCACCAAGCAAGAAGACCAACATAGGGCTCTATTCTGGGGTCCTGGGATCATGACCTGAGCCAAAGACAGACACTTAACTGACTGAACCACACAGATACCCCTAAAAGCAGAAATTTTTAAATTAGATCTTGTTTCAAAATATTTTATAATTTTAAACTGTTAAATATGATATCACATCATAATGTATCAGGACACTGATGAAATAATGAATATTTTACTATTATATGAAGAGATAACACATTTCTTAGAAAAAATAAATCAGACAAAGGTGTAAGTGTTTTTTTTCAAATTACTGAAAATGTGGAATAAAATATTATTAATGAACTGCTTAAAATAAATAATATTACATTTGCATTTAAGGAGTATTTATGCAAAAACAAACAAATAAATAAATAGTACTCATGGACGTCAAGTTCACATGAAATATTTAATGAAACTGACTTTACATTAGTCCTTAAAAAGCATATCTTATCATTGAAAGTTCAGTAAAATAAAGTTCATGTGTCCAGACTTAATACAAATTAATTAATAACAAATACAAAATATGAAAACCTCAAGAGTATGAGAATTAAAAACAAACACACTTATGGAAACTTCTAGGCAAGATTAAGTAATAGCGACTAGATGTACAACTAGAAAACCAGGCAAAATACATGTATAGTACTAAGACTTTCCAAAATTTTAACATACAATACAATTTAACATAAAATAATATAACAATAATAATATAATAACATATAATACAGTTAAATATATTTAATATATAATAATAAGAATATAATCTCTTAAAGAATGGAAACAAATTAGTTCCAGGATTGTGTCAATTTATTATCTAGAGACTATTTTTGGGTCCTAACACAATAAAGGTAGGCACCATTACAGCCATGTTGTCCTGCTGAATTGTGTAGGCAGAGATCAGGAATTAAAAATGGCTATGATTGAGAGAAAAAAGGTTGCCACTCAGCAAAAACCTGGAGATGTCTATGTATAGGGAGTTCCTCTTGGGTCTTTGGTTGAATACTGATAGCTGCCTGCATGTGAGGAAACTAGGGAAAGAACGCAAAGCTAGGGAAAGAACGCAAACTCTCCTGTACATAGTACCTAGAACAATTCCAGGAACTTAGAGGAGTCATGAATCAGAAAGAAAGACATTGTAAATAAATGGGGGCATGAATACTCCCCATGGGAGTATTCTCCCCATTTCCCCAGGGGAAAGAATACTCAGAAGAGTGTTATCTTACCAGTGGTTTAAATTAGCTCTAAGGACGGCTTTGGATGCACCATAACAAATCTTTAAAAAGTAAGTATCAAAAAAAAAAAAAAAAAAAAGATTTCCATGTACCTTAACTACATGCCGGAACAGAATGCAGCACCCTCAAATGTAAACCTTACAATGGCATGCTTCCAGCCAAAGACCACCAGGCATATAAAAATGGGAAATTATAATGCACAACTGGAAGAAAAACTGTGGAAGTAGTAGACAAGTATTTTAAAGCAGTTATAAATATGCCCCATAAGGATGTATGGATAACCAAAACAAGGAAAAACTAGAAGACAATAAAATAGGAAGGCATGTGATGTAAACTAGTTGGGACATGAGAGGTGGGGGGGCACTACTGAGGGGTTTGCGAGACATGCAGTGCCACCGAAGGGTGGCCACAATTTCTATAAAAATGAGGAAGTGAAGGAAGTATTCCGAAAAGAGCCTAAGGGCTTAGATGGTTTTGCTGCTGATTGATAGTGTATGAGTTACAGGGGGCATCTTGGAAATGATTTGTGAGATCTACTGTGACTATGAGACTAGTCAGAATGCCTGCATGCAGAGGCTAAAAAGAATAAGTGATGGAATATCAGGGAGACTTGGTTTTTCTGGTTGTGAATGAGATAAAAATATATAAGACATGGAATTAGTTCTGACGGTCTATTCAGAAAAAGATGATTCATAATTTCCTATTATAACCTTCTCAGAAATGGTCAGTGAGGCACTTCTCCCTGTTTACAAGGTGGCATTGTAGCCCTAGCAGTGAAAGTGAGGGATAGGGACAATGGTGTCGGTTCACCACTGGGAGCATGTAGTTTCCTTCAGCTTACTTATCACTGGGTGCTTTTGCATCTGGGAGAAGGACAGTGTTAAGGGAATAATGTGGAGGTGTACAGGCTTCCTTTAATTTCTCCTACAGATACCGTTGCTCATAAGAATGGGGAATTTTCATAAGAAACACTTTAAATCAATGTGCAGGTGGTTGTGTTTGCCTGGATGGGGAAGTTCAGTCTTTTAATATGAATAAACTCAAATTTAATTCAGATAAGAATGACCTAGGATAGTTTTATGTATTCTCATATTAGAATGAAGTGTTTGGATTTGAGGATTTCTAAGTTCTCCATCTCTCAGACTTCATAGGATATATCCATTCTTCTTTCTATGTCTGGGTAAAATGTTTCCCCCAATAACATAATACTCGGGGTAATCTTCATTTGAACATAGAATATTAACTACACTCTACATGTAGTTAACGACATGTTAACTACACCAATGGTATGATTATTCTCAGTCCTAAAACTGGAACTGTATGTGCTCATGAATTGAGAAGATTTTAAAGTTTCAAGAAGTTTTATACATATACTATATACATAGAGTTGTAATCCATTATCATTCACAAAACTGTATTGATCCATTTTCTCTTTAGTCATTGACTATAATATTTATTGAGCACCAACTATGTACCTGTCACTTGACTAATGCCATCAGTTAAAAATCACATTACACTTAAGATAAAGAGGAAGCATGACAATAAATGACAAACTGCCTAGTAGTACTGCATATGACATTTCAGAGAGAGTGAGTAACGAGTCTGATAATTGAATTACATTTCTAAGATGGACATGGAGGAAAGTATTTAACACGGTGGAAAACTGCTGTTAAAAGCCATTGAGATATGAAAGAGAATAGTATGTATAGGAAAGTGGAAGTCTATAGCAAAGGCCATTGTAATACAGAAAAATGTAATACAGAGAAAATGATATGATTAAAATTCAGTTTTAACTTAGTTCCATGTAAATGAGGGACTGTAAGTGATTATACTGAAGATATGTTGATGAGTAGAGTTATAGCAATATGTCATGGAGAAATGATGGATTAAAATGAGTAGTGATTGTAGGGTACAAAGGAAGGGAAGGAAATAAATACTTATTTTAGTCTGGTGTATGGAAAAGTCTTGGTGATATGATGTGGGTAAAGGCAAGGTGTGCAACTAGAATGACATTCACATCTTGGACTTCTCTAGAAAAAGGACTATGTAGTAGGAGGGAGTCGATTTAAAGGTGTTGTATATAGGAATGACTTTGTTCATATTTACTCAATATTTACTTTGTCCCTGCTAGATTTCTGGAACTGTGTAGCCATGGTATTATACTCCAAGCCCTTGTAATGAGGGATTTTTGCAGTCTTGATAGGGCTGTAGGCAAAAATATACTCAACTAAATTATTGTATGGGTCAGATTTCTTAGTTGCAATCATTGGGCACTCATTTTGGTACTTTTAATCCTAGAATGAATTTATCAGAAAGAATACTGAATAACCTAAAAAGTGAAAGAAAGGTAAAAATACAGGTTTGAGGTTACAAACACTGAAGGAAAAAAACAACAAAAAACAGTAAATTAGAGTGGATTCTACCTGAAGTCTGGTGACACTCCCTCCACATCTCTGCAGTAAAAGATTGCTACACTATATTGCAGTGACATCTGCAGGCTCCAAAGAGTGTTTTTTCAGCTCCCCATTTCTTTGTCACTGTCATCTGAGGTGTAGGAGGATGCCTCTGGTCCTGAGAACCTAGGACACTCTACCTCATAGGCCTACTGTATTGCAGGAAGGGCCTGGGAATGTGAGAAACTGGAATTCACATCTTTTCTAGTGCCAGTGGACTGCCTCATACCAATATTCATGATGTGGGGAATAACGCCCCTACTACCAATTAGAAAGAAAGAGAGAAAGAGATTGAGAGGCAGGAAGGAAGGAAGGAAGGAGGGAGGGACGGAGGGAAAGAAAGAAAATAAAAGAAAGAGATGCCTAGATTTTGGGTGGCCAGCAATATGTGTGAAAAATAGTAAGAACTTATAGGACTGGTGTTTAAATCTGGTTCTGTAGGGTCAGATATTGTTTGTGGAAGAAATGATACCTAAATTGAGGTGTGAAGGAGGAATAAGTGAAAAAGACAAAATTTGGAGGCTGAAAGATGTAGGAGGGGTGATTAAGCATTAGAACTGCAGATAACAGTAAAAGTTATTTTCAAAGAAAATTTTGTGTTTGCTTGTATGTTTAGACAGTTGATTACTGGAGTGCCAGGGGAATGAGTTAAATCTTGGCAAAAGATAAAGCTTCATAGCATGAAGGGCTTTTGAACAAGATTAAGGAGATTAGGTATTTTTATTAAGAAGTATGAAGTCAATGAAATACTTTTAAGTTGAAAGGGGGAGATAATAGTGTTTTAATTTTATTCTAAATTAATTGTAGATTCACCAAAAGTTGCAACAATGGCAACAAAAACCAAAGAGAAGCTCCATGTACTCTTCGTACACTGAACTCTTGAAGATTTCCCATTTGTGTGTGTGTGCGCATGTGTGTTTCTTGCAGTTTTATCACACTCGTAGATTTATGTGATCACCACCACAATCAAGACAGAAAAATTTTACATCACAGGTCCCCCTAGTGCCTGCTGTTCTTTTATAGCCACATCTGTCCCCTCTCCACCCCAACCATCCCTGCAACCTGGCAACTACTAATCTGTTCTCCATTTTTATAATTGTATTATTTCAAGAATGTTACATAAATGGAATTATACAGTATATAACCTTCTAAGTTTATTTTTTTTCACTCATTGTGCTTCCCTTGAGATACATCTACATTGCAACCTTTATTTTTTTTCACTCATTGTGCGTCCCTTGAGATACATCTACATTGCAACCTTAGCCTTACTCATTCCTTACAGTTTTTGATTAGTTTTCTAGTATGGGTATACCAAAGTTTGTTTATCCTTTTACCCATTGAGGGGTATTTTGGTAATTTCCAATTTTGGCTGCTATGAATAAAGCTGCTACAAACATTTGTGCACCATTTTTCTTTTTTTGCATGAATATGACTGAATTTTCATTTCATTGGGATAAATTCTGGGTCAGATGATAGTTACCTTTTTAGTTTTAGCAAAACTTCCTGTCTTGCACACTATCTGTACCATTTTACATTCCCATTAACAATGTATGAGCTATCTATGGTCTCCATATCCTTCCCAGCATTTGATGTTTTCACTGTTTTTTTTTTTTTTATTTTAGCTATCCTGATAGGTGTGTACTGGTATATCAATGTGATTTTGGTTAGCATTTCTCTAGTAGGTAATGCTATTGAATATCTTTAAATGTGCTTATTTTGTATTTGTGTTTGGTGAAGTGTCCATTCATGTATTTTGCCCATTTTATAATTGAAATGTGATATTTTTACTGTTGAACTTTGAGAGTTCTTTGTATACTCTGGATACTAGCCTTTTGTCAGATATATGGTTTTCAAATATTTTCCCCAAGTCCGTAAATTGTCTTATCATCCTCTTTATATAAGCTTTGATAAAAAGTGTTTAATTTTTGGTGAGGTTTACCTTATCAGTTTTTTCCTTTTAGGGATAATGTTTTCAGTGTCAAGTCTAAGAATTATTCACCTGATTCCAGGTCCCAAAGGTTATTTTCTATTTTTGGCTCTAAAGTCTTAGCGTTTTATGCTTTACGTTTAAGACTATGATAGATAACTGAATTAATTTTTGTAGATGTGAGGTTTAGCCTGAGATTTTTTTTTTTAACCAGTGGATGTCCAATTGCTTCAGTATTATTTGATGAAAAGATTATGTTTCACTGTCAGCATGTGAAATATCTAAATAATTAAAATTACAGTTTAGAATTAGGGGAGACAGTAGAAGTAAAGATACCGCTTTGGATATCATTGACGCTTATAGAGTACCTGAAACTTTGTGCGTACTTTTGCTTGTGAAGGATACATATGGGGTAGGGGTAGAGAAAAGAACTAAGAAATGTATCATCAAATATCTGTATCAGAAAAATGTTGTGGGGAAAAAAAAAACAGTCAAGGAGATAAAACAGGAGTGGTATGAGGGAAGAAGCAGAGAAGAATAATGTCATAAAAGCCAAGGAAAGGAATTTTAAGAAGAAAAGTAGTGAAAAAAGTCAACTCTTTAGGGAGTCTAATTTGACATGCCACAGAATTTTTAGTTCTCACAATGATAGCCTTGGTGTTTGTATTGTTCAGAAGACTGTGGGTCTAGTTCTGTCACTCACTAGCTGTACGATCTTGGGCAAATTGCTTGTTCCTCTGCTAGCTCATCTTCTTCATTTGTGAAATAACATAATAGCTATATTTGTCTTATAGGTTTTTTTTTTTGTTTGTTTGTTTTAAGTAGTCTCCATGCCCAGTGTGTAGCCCAACCTGCAGTTTGAACTTATGACCCTGAGATCAAGACTTGAGCTGACACTTAAACAACTGAGCCACCCAAGCACCCCTATCCTGTAAGTTTTTATGAAGATCAAAATAGTTAACATAGTAAAGTGCTCAGAATAATGCCAGGAATATAGTGCATGGTTGGAAAAATGTATTAGTAATTCTTGAGAAATGGTCAGATGATAATTGAAGGACATAAATCCTTATCAGTGCAAGATAGAGACAAGGTTAGTGACCTTGAAAGGAATAAGACAAGTACAAGGCCCTCCATATCTATATAATAAGCTCTTCTTCTAAACAAAATGAGTGATTACTGCTTCTTTATTGGTTATAACTCTAATCTCTTTTAGTTTTCCTACCACATAGATAATAATTTTTAAAATACCAAATATCCAAATTGAGCCTCTTTTTTTTTTCTTATGGTACTGATGACATTTTTTTTATGTTATTGAATTCTTTTTTTTTATTTGTTTATTTTCAGCGTAACAGTGTTCATTGATTTTGCACCACACCCAGTGCTCCATGCAGTACGTGCCCTCTCTATTACCCACCACCTGGTTCCTCAACCTTTCACCGCCTACCCCCCCCCCCGCCCCTTCAAAACCCTCTGGTTGTTTTTCAGAGTCCATAGTCTCTCATGGTTCATCTCCACTTCCAGTTTCCCTCAACTCCCTCTCCTCTCCATCTCCCCATGTCCACCGTGTTCTTTGTTATGCTCCACAAATAAGTGAGACCATATGATACTTGACTCTCTCTGCTTGACTTATTTCGCTCAGCATAATCTCTTCCAGTCCTGTCCATGTTGCTACAAAAGTTGGGTATTCATCCTTTCTGATGGAGGCATAATACTCCATTGTGTATATGTACCACATCTTCCTTATCCATTCATCCGTTGAAGGGCATCTTGATTCTTTCCACAGTTTGGTGACCGTGGCCATCGCTGCTATAAACATTGGGGTACAGATGGCTCTTCTTTTCACTACATCTGTATCTTTGGGGTACATACCCAGCAGTGCAATTGCAGGGTCATAGGGAAGCTCTATTCTTAATTTCTTGAGGAATCTCCACACTGTTCTCCAAAATGTCTGCACCAACTTGTATTCCCACCAACAGTGTAAGAGGGTTCCCCTTTCTCCACATCCTCTCCAACACACGTTGTTTCCTGTCTTGCTCATTTTGGCCATTCTAACTGGGGTCAGGTGGTATCTCAATGTAGTTTTAATTTGAATCTCCCTGATGGCTAGTGATGATGAACATTTTTTCATGTGTCTGATAGCCATTTGTATGTCTTCGTTGGAGAAGTGTCTGTTCATATCTTCTGCCCATTTTTTGATATGATTATCTGTTTTGTGTGTGTTGAGTTGGAGGAGTTCTTTATAGATCCTGGATATCAACCTTTTGTCTGTACTGTCATTTGCAAATATCTTCTCCCATTCCGTGGGTTACCTCTTTGTTTTGTTGACTGTTTCCTTTGCTGTGCAGTAGCTTTTGATCTTGATGAAGTCCCAAAAGTTCATTTTCGCTTTTGTTTCCTTTGCCTTTGGAGACATATCTTGAAAGAAGTTGCTGTGGCTGATATCGAAGAGGTTATTGCCTATGTTCTCCTCTAGGATTCTGATGGATTCCTGTCTCACGTTGAGGTCTTTTATCCATTTCAAGTTTATCTTTGTATATGGTGTAAGAGAATGGTCGAGTTTCATTCTTCTACATATCGCTGTCCAGTTTTCCCAGCACCATTTATTGAAGAGACTGTCTTTTTTCCATTGTATATTTTTTCCTGTTTTGTCGAAGATTATTTGACCATAGAGTTGAGGGTCCATATCTGGGCTCTCCACTCTGTTCCACTAGTCAATGTGTCTGTTTTTATGCCAGTAGCACGCTGTCTTGGTGATCACAGCTTTGTAGTAAAGCTTGAAATCGGGTAATGTGATGACCCCAGTTTTGTTTTTGTTTTTCAGCGTTTCCTTAGCAATTCAGGGTCTTTTCTGATTCCATACAAATTTTAGGATTATTTGCTCCAGCTCTTTGAAAAATACTGGTGGAATTTTGATCGGAATGGCGTTAAAAGTATAGATTGCTCTAGGCAGTATAGACATTTTAACAATGTTTATTCTTCTGATCCAAGAGCATGGAACGGTCTTCCATCTTTTCGTGTCTTCTTCAGTTTCTTTCATGAGTGTTCTGTAGTTCCTCGAGTACAGGTCCTTTACCTCTTTGGTTAAGTTTATTCCCAGGTATCTTATGGTTCTTGGTGCTATAGTAAATGGAATCAATTCTCTAATTTGCCTTTCTGTATTTTCATTGTTAGTGTATAAGAAAGCCACTGATTTCTGTACATTGACTTTGTATCCTGCCACGTTACTGAATTGCTGTATGAGTTCTAGTAGTTTGGGGGTGGAGTCTTTTGGGTTTTCCATATAAAGAATCATGTCATTTATTGAGCCTCCTTCTTAACAGATCTAATCCAGCTCTCAAATTCCTTACTCTCTCTTTACAATCATCGAAGAAAATTTCAAATCTTGTAAGAAGTTGCTTCAGATTCCCCTTTACTAAGAAATCCCCACATTTCCTTGAATTAAGTTCTTAATGTCAGCAAGTTAAATAAAACTGGATTTGTTTGACTTCAGGTATGTTTCTAAAGATTTTGGCTAGTTAACATCACTATTATCATAATTACTATCATTATCATCACCATTATTCAGCAATTTATATCCTTTACCTAGCATAGTATTTTGCATCAAAAAATGCTCAAAAATACTTGATGAATAGGTGAAAAAGAAATTGACAATTAGGAAGCACTTGGCTTCAAGTGCAGCAGTTTCAGTAGTGGAAAGGCAAATCAAACTGCAGTGAGCTAAGATATGAGAGGGGAAAAGAAGAAAAGATAATGAGAACGGCCAGACCCTAGCTGTCCATCTGCTAAACTCATGTACCCCTCCACTACCCTATCTCAAAAACGTGGTTGTGCTAGGTGACAGTATAAAATAAAGATAGCTAATTGAGGTATACCCTGTTGAGATAAGTTAGATAATTAAGTTTCAAATAAAGGACCTCAACATCTCATGCCTTTTGAGATTACTGACCTGTTTTTTCAAAAGTTATATTTCTTCTGTTAATGTAAGACTGTTTGTAACTTTTGGGCACACAATTATTTTGAGTCCTCCACTGTTTAATAAAATGTAGCATCTAATTTTATCTTCCCGTGGAAATCAAAAAATCAAGTTTGGTTGGCATGTATGTGAATCAGAGTGCATTCTGAAGGTAACTTCCTTTGAGGAAAATGCATGAGTATTAACACATGATTTTAGTTTGATTCAAGCTCATGTTTAAATTCATTGTATCTTGACAGAGTTCCAAATAAAAATTCATGCTACATATCTAAAGGTTAAACGATTTGAAAAGAACAGATTGAGCAAACTTAAGGGGCTCATCAAAACTCACAATAAATATAATAATTAAAATGGATTTCAAATTAATTAATCCTAATGGTTTTCTTACATTTAGAAAGTTTCTTACCCTCTCTTGTTTCTGTTTCTTTTTCTGTAAAATACGTATATGCATACCTATTGCATGGTGTTAAAGTGAGAATTAAGAGCAATCGTATACATTAAATATACCATGTCTGGTAAGGGTTCCTGCCAGTTAATAAGCTCTTGGTACATGTTAGCAGCATTCCATTTCCTGTCTAAAAGTTTAGTTACCAAACTATGGTTATAGAGTCAAGTTTTAGCTTATTATGCCATACTGTACATTAAATGTTTAAGTTGGTAGCTTTTTGATGCAATAAAGTCTAGAGGATTTCCATAAGCATTTAGATAGATTGTTATTTTAAAAATTCATCTCCAAATACCAATTAACTCTGTTAAAAACAATTTCTTGCTACATTTTTCTTGAGCTCCAGCAATCAGGTGTTAATTGATTACATATATGTGCATTGGGAAATGTACTTTTTGTCATAGACAGTGGTAATAGAAATTTAGTGTATATCGTAATTTAAGCAAATCTCTTAAAACATTGGTCAACAAAAGTAATTTTTGTGAAAAGTGATGGTTTGTATATTTTTAATTATTTCTCTGTGACTAATCTAGCATTTCAATTTGATTCAGATATATATTTCACATATTTTTAAAATAAAGGCAACATTTTTAAAGGCTTTTTTTTTTTTTAAGCAAAGGCAACATAATAAACTATTTTTATTCTTTAGCTTGAAGGCAGGTTATTCTGTTTGCTTAAATTGTTCAGTCGCTCTTTAGAACCATCCGGCATTCTGCCTGTTTCTTCTGCCTAAAACAAGCAGTCAATTTTAATTAACTTGGTGCACGGAAGTCTTTGGCATTTGTGGAAACTGGGCACACAGCCAATCCTCAAAACACCGCTGATCAATTTGCCTAGAAAGAAGTAGAGGAATGGAATATATTGGCTTAGAAAAGCTTTTGAGTGTTAGAATTGAACAGATATAAATCCAAAATTAAAATTTAAAAACAGTTTTATCTCAGGTAAGATGTAATAGCATGTTTAAAATTATAGATTTAGCAATTATTTGAAAATTTTTGATGTGAATGAATGATGAGTGGTTAAAGGCCTAATTTTATTTTTTATTTATTTATTTATTTATTTTATAATTTTTTTTCGTTTATTTGTTTATTTACAGCATAACAGTGTTCATTGTTTTGGTTATTTTTTATTTTTAATGTCTGCTTAAACAGTCTCCCATGGGTATTAAGGCAATAGTTTTGGAGGAAAGTTGATGAGATTTGGCAGTCTTCTTGGACTGACTCTGTGAGGAGTCATTAAGGTGATGAAATTATATATTGTGTTTCAAAGAATAGCAACATTTACTGTATAATTCTGTTCCTGAAAAACAAACCTGATTTTTAAAATATTCAACTTCCATAATAGAGCAGGAAGTATACAACTAATAAGCCTGATGTGCATGAATAAATGTAAATTATTTTACTGTTATTTCCAAAATAAAATTGCACATAACTTTTTAAATATTCTCAATGAGAACATCATAGACAAACAACAGAAAACAACAGGTTTTCTCAATCTTTCCAAGTATTTTTTCCTTTAGTCAACAAGAATCATTCATTTTAAGGGATAAATTTTATTTTATTACATTAAGAAATCTTGTGATTCTCAAACCGGTATCATATCGCATACCAACTAAGAATGAAAAAGTCAAAATTTCAACCTAAACAGTGTTTCACAAAATAAAAATAACTTTGGCTTTCTTTTTCCTGTGAATAAACCACACTGGCCTCTCATATCTTCTTTGGAGAAATGTCTGTTTGGTTCATTTGTCCATTATTTATTTATTTATTTATTTTTTTACTATTGAGTTGTATGGGGTATTTTTTTTAATCTATTTGGGGTATTAACCCCAAATTATATTTTATTATATATTATATATAAGATATAATAATATATAAAATATAATAATATATATTTTATTATATATTATATGTATATTAATCAGATACATAGTTTGAAAATACTTATTTTCATTCTGTAAGTTGTCTTTTTACTTTGTTGATGTTTTCTTTTGCTGTGCAGTGTTATATATTTTTGATAGCTTTATTAAGTAAAAAAATAATAAAAGCACATTAATAATAATACATTGACTACAAATGAAAAACTATGCATTTTCTCCTACAGTTGTTGCGTACTATGACTTGGTATTTCTCTGAGATTTCACAAGTTAGAAAATGTGTGTTATTGTGCTTTCTGAACCAAGTATCAAGTTATACCACATGATTAGAATTGAAACAAATTAAATTTGGCCTACTTGCTATTAAAATTGATATATAGCATGTGGAAAGATAAAGTGTCAGCATGTTATCAGAAGAATTTGAATACAACAGAAACAAACGTGGGAATTATTAAAGCATTACTCACACATATACATACATACTTGAGGTCCCATTATGGTCACCACATAATTACTCAAAGGTAGTTACAAAGTTTATAAAAAAGTCCATATTCCTTGCTCAAAGCAGGAAAATGTTAGGGTGAAAAAATATTTTGTGTAATGTATAATAATGGAGAAGATTCCTTTATAAAGCCTGAAGCAGGTTTCAAGCATTGGATATTATTGACTGTTTTTATGAAATCTTAAAAAGTAATCTTAAAATGTAGAAGACAGATGACCACTCAGGTCAAAGGAGATGAGGAGGCCAGAATTTATCATCTCTCCCCCACCTATTACTCTCAGCGTTGACTTTCCAAACATGTTTGATAATTGCTTAGACTTCCAAAGATTAGTTTGAAGAACAGTGGTCTAATGTGTCATACAAAATTTATATGTGCAATTTTTAAGAGAAATGAATTACTTTAGATTTAGCAGATGTTCAAATTTAAACAAATCATTAAACCTTATGGCATTTTTTTATTTTTACATCAGTTATACTTCCTACTACATCCTTTCCTCCCTCTCACCACATATTTGTAAGAATTACGAGGGTAAAATAGACCTGAACATGCTTCAACTGGAGGATGAGGAGGGATTGAAGGGATTGTAAATTTTTGTGAAGGGAGTCCCTAGTGGAAAACTGAAGATACTTGGATAAAAACCTGTGTAGGTAGACAAATCAACTTCAAGCAGACATTTTCTGTTGTGAGGACGGCACATCTGCAGCATTATTTTCTGACCCACCAGGATGCCCTGGTGACACTTCTCTCCTTTATCCATATCCTGTTCATTGCCCTGAATATGGTATTATGACTATTTAATTTTGTGCCTTTCTCCTCTACTAGACTTTGGGATAATTCAAGACTTACATAATCCTATAGTATAGCCCCTTCATAGCAGCTCATAACACAGGGTAGCTGCCCAGTCTATGTTTGTTGAATGACTTGCTAATTGAATGAATGAATGAATGAATGAATGAATGAATAATCTAATGTGATTGTATCACCAAGAATATCTCTAACATTGCAGAACTTGATCAGTGACTAATTAAACAAGAAAGTCTAGTCACTTAACATTTCTTTTCTGCTTGCGCTTTATGTTTGTATTTTCTCTCAACCAAAAGTTGAATAGTGAAATTATTCTTATTATCATTAATGAATGTTTATTAATAATTACTATTAATAACATTATTAATTGAAAATTATTAAAATTATTAAAATTATTAAGATTTTAGACTTTTATTGTAGGCTTATATTAAGCTTTTTAACCTTGGAGGTTATAGAAAACAACTGCTTACTAGTTCTCTCTGTTTAACATCTTTGCTATCAATATACTATCCTTTCCATTGCTCATATTTTATCTGGTAATTTACTTTTTTGATTCTTTTATGTATTTTACTTGTCATTAATCACTAATCATTAATTCATTAAACATTTATTTAGCCACCAAATTATGAAAATCACTGAAATAAGGTCTGGGAAAATAGAAATGAATAAGACATTGACCTCATCCTTAAAAGCTTATAATCAATGGAGAAGACAGGAAAAACCAGACATGTGACTCCTTGTTTCACTAAACCCCACAACTGAGTATTAAAACTACAGTCATAATAAGAACTGGAGAACATAGGAAAAACCAGACATGTGACTCCTTGTTTCTCTAACTTCCACAACTGAGTACTAAAACTGGAGTCATAATAAGAATAGCAAAATTCCATCTCTTTTTCTTTTTTTCTTTAATTTTTTATTTAAATTCAATTTAGTTAACATATAGTATATTATTAGTTTCAGGGGTAGAATTCAGTGATTCATCAATTGCATTTAACACCTAGTACTAATTACATCAAATACCCTTTTTTTTTTTTAAAGATTTTCTTTATTTGACACACACACACACACACACACACACACACACACAGATCACAAGTAGGCAGAAAGGCAGACAGAGAGAGGGGGGAAGCAGGCTCTCTGTGGAGCAGAGAGCCCAATGCAGAACTCAATCCCAGGACCCTGAGATCATGACCTGAGCCGAAGGCAGAGGCTTAACCCACTGAGCCACCCAGTTGCCCCCATCAAGTACCCTTCTTAATGTCCATAACCAAATTACCCCATTTCCACCCACCACCCCTCCAGCAACCCTCAGTTTATTTCTTATAGAGTCTCTTATGGTTTACCTCCCTCTCTGTTTTTCTTATTTTTCCTTCCATTGCCCTATGCTTACCTGTTTTATTTCTTAAATTCCTCATATGTGTGAAATCATATGGTGTTTGTCTTTCTCTGCCTTATTTCACTTAGCATAATACCATCTGGTTCCATCCACATCATTGCAAATGGCAAGATTTTATTCTTTTTGATGGCTGAGTAATATTCCAATGTGTATATATACCACATCTTCTTTATCTTTTCATCTGTTGATGGACATATGGACTCTTTCCATATTTTGGCTATTGTGGACATTGCTGCTAAAAACATTGGGGTGGAGTTGCCTCTTCAAATCACTATTTTTTGTATTCTTTGGATAAATATCTAGTAGTGCAATTGTTGAGTCCTAAGATATTTCTATTTTTCACTTTTTGGGGAACCCCCATACTGTTCTTCAGAGTGACTGCTCCAGTTTGCATTCCCACCGACAGTGTAAGAGGGTTCCTGTCTCTCCACATCCTCACCAACAGCTCTCGTTTCCTGAGTTGATAATTTTAGCCATTCTGACTAGTGTGAAGTGGTATCTCATCTGGTTTTGATTTTGTACTCCCTGATCCCGAGTAATGTTGAGCATTTTTTCATGTGTCTGTTAGCCATTTGTATGTCTTCTTTGAGAAAATGTCTGTTTATGTCTTCTGCCTATTTCTTTTGTTCTTTGGGTGTTGAATTTGATAAGTTCTTTATAGATTTTGGATACTAGCCCTTTATCTGATATGTAATTTGCAAATATCTTCTTCCATTCTGTAGGTTGTCTTTTAGTTTTGCTGATTGTTTCCTTTGCTGTGCAAAAGCTTTTTCTCCTGATGAAATCCCAATGGTTCATTTTGCTTTTGTTTTCCTTACTTTTGGAGTCGTGTTTAGCTAGAAGTTGCTGCAGCCAAGGTCAAAGAGGTTGCTACCCGTGTTCTTCTCTAGGGTTTTGATGGATTCCTGTCTCACACTTAGGTCTTTCATCCATTTTGAGTTTATTTGTGTATATGGTGTAAGAAAGTGGTCCAGTTTCATTCTTCACTAAGTGATTGACCAATTTTTCCAGCACCATTTGTTGAAGAGACTGTCTCTGCTTTTTCTCTATCCAACAATTATAGAAAGGTCAGGCCCTTGTAGACGTATTTAGGGAATCTCTAGAAAGTTGCTTAAGCTCCATTCTTTTTTTTTTTTTTGAAAGATTTTATTTATTTATTTAACAGACAGAGATCACAAGCAGGCAGAGAGACAGGCAGAAGAGCAGGGGAAGCAGGCTCCCCGCTGAGCAGAGAGCCCGATGTGGGGCTTGATCCCAGGACCCAGAGATCATGACCTGAGCTGAAGCCATAGGCTTAACCCACTGAGCCACCCAGGTGTCCCAGGAGCTCCAGTCTTTAACCTGCAATACCGAAGTGGATATTTTGCTCCTTGGTATATGTTTTTTGGTAGAGGAGCCCGAGGTCTACATGTAGGACATTGCTTATGCTGATAACAAATATACTTGTGAGGCTGTGATGCCACTGCTGTTGCCACTGCAGACTGCCTTGAATCTAGCAGAAAAGGCTTCTGAATCAACTAGTGCTGCCTCTGCTCTTACTCTTCTTGTAGGGAGGAGTGTTCAGTAGTGGCCAAGCACAGAATTGACATCCAACTGAACTGAGGCCATACCTTGTCCCCTTCTTGTGAAAAATAAACAAAACCTTAAAAATGTCTCCTTAAACTGTTTGAGTCTCAACTTGGTCATTAATGAAATTGGAATTTCTACTTTGCTACATTAATATGCAGACTTGATGTATTTATGTAATTACAAACATTTCATTGTAAATTTTCTAAACTCCAGGATCACAAGTGTATAATTTTCCCTTTAGGTCAGATACAGAAATTGTGTAGTACCTCAGTGAATAAGTCTGATAAATCTTAATGGACTGCAAAAATAAATAAATAAATAAATAAATAAATAAACAAACATTTTAAAAAATTAAAAAAAAAAATCTTAATGGACTGCTACTGACTCACCACCTGCTTTTCCTTGTATATCTTCCCTTAAAATAGGGACAGCAGGTTTCTCTTCTATAACTTTTTTCTTATTATCATTTTTCCTAATTCTAAAAAGGTAAAGGGCTAAAAAAAGAGTGAACTTACATTGGTTATATCTTAGCTACTAGAGAACATGAAATTACTCTGGTTAGAGAATTAACATGGAAAAAGGTAAAATGCAATAAAAAATATATTTGTGAGAATCACTACCATACATGTATTTTCTTGTGAAAAAGTATGATTTAGCTAGAAATAGCTTGCCCATCTTAAGGAGGCTAATAATATCTCAATGGTGCCCCCCAAATCCCAAATGTGATACTGTTATACCTCCTCTTTGTAAGCCTAATCATAAACCTTGTCTCCTTCTGGACCTTGACTGTTAAAAACTATGAAGTTCCGAGATATTAGCCTGTTTACAAGCTGCCAAGTCAGCCTGCCACATTTTCATAGAATGTTGATGGAAGACACAAGCCTCTTGGATCAAAGATGAAGTCAAGTTTATTATTTACAGAAATAATAGGGACAGAATATCAGCAATTTTGTCTTGATTCTCTAAAACCCACCTCTTACAGCATGACCTAGAAGGACCATATGATGCCTGGGCACTATACTGTGTTTCATTATAGAAGAGGAACACTAAGCTTAAAGAACCTAGAAATTATAATGGGCAACAACATAGTGTACCCTGTGATCCTGAGGAGAAACAGTGTCTGTATTACACTGTACAGTAAGTAGCCTGTTCTTGGCTTGGAAGGAGACACCACCTCTGTCTCGCAATGCTGTCTGCTATATAAATATTCTTAAAGAGATGGTGAAGAACACAGTGTGTTGCTACAAGATGGGGAGAAACATAGGAGACCTGTGAAAACTGACCCAGTCTTGAATCTCATCTATCCCTTTAACTTCTTCAATAATTACAATAATTATAATAATACATTTGTATATCAGTGCATAAATACAAAACAATCCATCAAGCAGCATGTTTTCTAGAGTCTGTGGGAAACTGTAATTTTAAAAATGTTCTATTGAAGTAAAAACAACTTTTATGTACATGGTGAACAATTCATTTTATATTCTTTCTCCCTACATCTCCCTCCTTCTGGAATCTAAAAAATCAATGGAATTTTCTCTCCTCTCTGAGTAAGTATATAGTTTATTTCTTTTATTTTCATTTTATCATGATTCAACATAAACTATCCCATAATCATGAGGCAATATTTTCCATGTCTCAAGTAATCTTTCAGTAGTTGATTCATGTTTGTTTACAAACTTCTGGTATCTTTTTGCTAGATGCTTCTATATAATAGTGTATTGATTTTATTTCTAAACCATGATGTAACTGCAAACAAGCATCAACAATTTAAATATCTTTTCATATTCTTGTTTTAATGAAGCAATATTTTCAGGAGATTGCACCATAAAATATAACTAGAGCGAATAGAATAACAAGTTGACGGAGGGAATGGACATAGCGTTCCTGTTAGGGAACGGAATGCCCATAATTATAACCAGAACAGATTGCTTACAATAGCAGAATCTACACAATGTCTCATTGGTAATAATAGATCAGAGGTTGTGGGGAGGCAGAGGTATTGTCCAAGGTTGGTATTTCTTTCTTACATGTGTGGTGCTTCTAATAAGTGAGAACAGCTGTGGAATAACACCCCGGCCCTTGCTTATTATAAACCATTCATGCTTTGGCATTAGAGATATGAATAGGACCTACAGGAAAGAATGGATTCCAGTTCAACAAAAAGACACCATTGACCAATGAAGAAAAAAAAATGTATGAAGCTTTATTATTTCCAGGATTGGACAGCCTAACCAGTTGGAAGTGAGGAACACATCTGCTACTGATTTGTTTGGAAATTTTTATTTTCCAAGGCTTCCGGAAAGAAAAAAAGATTAAAATTCGCTGGGTGTCATTCAAAAGGTAGAGACATTTTCCTTAGTATAATGGAGGACGTAAATATAGCTGTTCTTAGTCAGATCCATAGGTGCTTCAATTTGAACATCCCAGTTAATCCAATGACAGTCATTTAATGTCATATTTAACATTAACTACAAGGTATAGCCTAGTGCACCACACCTGATTTCAACTAAAAATATTATAGTATTTGAGAAATTATTTGAAAATAAAATGGATTTCAAGCCCAACCTAAACTTCCATGTCATACTGGATGTGTGTGTATGTGTGCGTTAGAGGAAAGGCAACTGAATTCATTTGAAATTCTTACATAATAGACATATTTGCCTCCTTCACATTTATGTGAATTAAGATCTTTCCTTTAAAAAGATATGTAGCAGAATATCAGTGTAAGAATTTAAGATCATTGCTGGGCTATTTAGAAAGCCCACAGGATCTGTTTACATGACAGATAAAGAAAATTTTAGGGAAATGTGTTTTGTTTTTGTATATAATATACTTTAACTCCAATGCTGTTCTTATTTAGAGACCATGGCAGATTCCGACAGACACCATAAGAAATACGTAAGAAGAAAATTTTCCTAAAAGCCCTCCTACCTTAGAAATACAAAGAAATATATTTTGACCCATGCATGATAGGAAGCTTTCTGACTGCAGCAGCGAAAGTCAGTAGCTTGATCAATTGGTCCTGTGTATCACTGTGGCAGCATCAGCAAACATTGAAGGATATTCTTGGTTTTCATCTACAAACTTAGTCCTAATCCTTGTCTGTCTGGCTTTACCCAAAGAGACTGACCTATATTGACTGGCTTATACAGGTTCCCTAGCTTCATATAGGCCTGCGCGCGCGCGCGCACACACACACACACAAACACACACACACACACTTTTTTTTTTCTTTTTAATGTACTTTGGGTAATAACAGTTTCATATTGATAGACTATAATGCTAGCTAGAAATGTAGGGCCCATGATCATAAGAATCTAGGAAAAAAAAAAAAAAACAAGACAAATCCATATATACTTATAAGAGTTTGGTTAAGTTTTAAGTTTGCAGTAAAAAGTAGAATATTTGAATTAGTACTTACCAAGTAAAATAGAATTTCAGCTGATCTTTTTGGGTTGGGCATGACTTTCATTTGAAGAACTATAGAAATAGAGCAATTCTGATTTTTTTTTCTTGCTTCAAGAAAATAGCTTAACTATGATATGTCTATTTTAAATAACAGCAAAAATGCAAATTACAAACACATATATATTCTCTTTCTTATCTCCAAGTTCCATTTCAGAGTGGAATTGAAAAAATAATACTACCCTACTGTGTAGTGGAAATGGGAAATGCGGGGGTCATTAAGGAGGATTGTGAATTTATACAGTGCATTAGCACCAAAGAATATAAGCATGGATATTTCTTAAAAATTCAGGATTTAATGGCACTTGGATTTACACTGTTATCTGTCTGAGTTGCTAAATCCATGATGACATCATAATGTACCTTGCCAAAGAATTTTGAGATGGTTTTGTCCATATCAGTTTCTCACTTTTTAAATTTAATTTAGTTTAACAATGAAGAAAGAGTTCACATTAAGAACATAGGAAACACAATAACACATAAGTTCTTGTCTAACAAAGCCATAGCAAAATCGAAAAAAAAAACATCTATGTTGTTTGAGGGTGCTGGCTCCTGATGGTTTTATTCAGCATTTATTACTGAATAGTAAATGAAGACAGTATAGTTCTGTCTCTCCTTCTGTACCCCATTTCACATTCATATCACCTAACTACCTCCCACCCCCAAAATAGAGTGAATTGGTGCAAAAATGAAAAATATATGCATATTTAAATGTATATATTATATATATATATATATATATCTGTTATATTACATATAATATACGTTCAAATGTGGATTTTTTAAAAAGATTTTATTTATTTATTTATTTGACAGACAGCGATCACAAGTAGCCAGAGAGGCAAGCAGAGAGAGAAAGTGGGGAAGCAGGCTCCCTGCTGAGCAGAGAGCCTGATGCAGCACTTGATCCCAGGACCTTGGGATCATGACCTGAGCCAAAGGCAGAGGCTTAACCTACTGAGCCACCTAGGTGCCCCTCAAATGTGTATTTTGAGCATATATATTCAAATGCAAGTTTCAGGTTTTTTCAGGCTCTATTATGAACACGATGGGTTTTTTTGGGTGTGTTTGTATTCAAAGCTTTCAGTATTCAGTTATTTGGATTTCAAAAATTCATAAAACATGGTTTTAAATAAATTTTAGAAGTAAATGATATTCAATTTGAGATTAATAACTTCAAATTCAAATAAAGAATATTATCAGATCTTATTTATACATTTATTTTTCTTAATATGGTGAAACTGTTTTCTGCTTTATGTGAGAGGACTAGTGCTCAGGATTCTTCCATTTCTACTTACTTTTTTTCATTTTTAATGAAGCATTTGGTATTTATATCTAGTATAAGAGAGGGAGTTACCTATTTCCAAAAGTTTTCGCTAAAGTGCTTATTTCAACCTAGTATTTTGTGTCACATGCATTTTTACCCCTCGAATAATTAATGGGAATTTGACCAGGGTTCATGGCAAAAACCAATAAATATCCCCTTGGAGCTCTGGCAAAAGAAAGAAAAAAGTATATTTTGTTGAAACCTGGACAAGATATATAAGGTAGTAGGACTGAGGTAAATAGGCATTTACTATTTGGTGTTATGTTAATCAGGCCAGGATTGGGGCTGTGTTTAATTTTTGTGGTTTTTGTAGCTGCTGGAGGCTTGAAATTCCTCTGTCTTTTCGTCTTCTCTTTTGACCTTGGGGTTTCCTAATAACTCCTCTGCAGATGTAATCTTGAACCCTGTTAGCTGCAACCCACTCTTCATACTGGACTTCTGTTGATGTGGTGATCAAGTGTGTAGAGAAAAGTGTTCTTTAATCTTTTTTTTTTAAAATTTATTTATTCACTTTTTTTCAGCATAACAGTATTCATTGTTTTTGCACCACACCCAGTGCTCCATGCAATACGTGCCCTCCCTATTACCCACCACCTGGTTCCCCCAACCTCCCACCCCCGTCCCTTCAAAACCCTCAGGTTGCTTTTCAGAGTCCATAGTCCCTTATGGTTTGCCTCCCCTTTCAATTTCCCTCAACTTCCTTCTCTAATCTTTTGATTAGATACCAGCTGTTTTGTGGGCTTCACTATATGGACAGTGCCCTTACAAATGTTTCTTAGCTTTCTTCCCTTCCCTTCCTTAGGTGAGATTGGAAAATGAGAGTGGTTAGTATAGGAAAAATGTCTTCTCCTATGGGATAAAACTCTGAAGTATTTTTCCTGGAGTGTAGCCCTCTGTTATAGAGGACAGTCTGGATATATTTCATAATGGAATAATCACTATGATTCATAATAAGAAATGAGATCTCCAAGAAGACATAACAATCCCAAATGCATATGAGTGCTTTTTGTATTAAATTATTTTTATCTTTTATTATGATAGTAGTTTATTGCAAATAATAATAGCCTATTAGAGCGCATTACATAATCCAGGAACTTGAAATTGCTTAAGTGATCAAAAACCTCTTGACAAAGAGAAGCTTCAAGTGCTGCTGGGGATGTAGAGAAACTGGAATCCTTATAATATTCCTGGTGGGAATTTAAAATAGTGTAGGCACTTTGGAAAACAGTTTGTCAGTTCCTCTATAAGTTAAACATAGACTTTCCATGTGACCCATCAATTCTACTCCTAGATATATACTCAAAATACATGAAAACAACTGTGCAATAAAAATGTTCATAAGAATGTTTGTGGGAACACTATTTGCAATAGTCAAAAGATAGAATCAACCCAAATTCCATCAATTGATGAATAGGTCAACAAAAGATGGTATATCCATATAATAAAATATTATTCAACCATGAAAATTAGTGAAATATTGATATATGCACAACGTGTAAATCTTGAAAACATCATGGCACATGAAAGAAGGCAGTCACAAAAGTTTGTTTATTACAGAGTTTAACTTATATGTAATATGTAAAATAGACAAATTCATAAAGTAAAAACAAATTAGAAGTTGTCAGATGCTGGGGGACAGGGAAATAGGGAGTGACTAATAGGTATAGGTTTCTTTTTAGAGTGGAGAAAAATTCTTAATGAAATAGTGGTGAAGTTTTCATAACATAGTGACTGTACTAAATACCACTGAATTGAACTCTTTAAAAAGATTAATTTTGCAATTATGTGCATTTATTACTATGTAAAACACTATTGCATACATGGAAAAAATACAGTTCATTATGGAATATTTTACAGGTCTTCATTCTACATATGATCCAATAGTTTGCTTTCAAGTCCTGTTTAGATTCTATATTAAATAAGTAATTGACCAATATAGACTAATTCACCTAAATTATTATCTTTTTTCTTTCCATCCCATTATATGTGAACACATAGTGCTTACATTACATACAATATTCCTTTCAAAGTAAACTTAATTAGCATAAGCTTATAACAGGTGTCAACACAGTTATGTATTCTATTTTGTTTAGGAATTTATACACACACACACACACACACACACACATTTGTGTGTATAGTTTGGTTTCATAGTTGATAGGAATTCATGAATAAAGATGTTTAAATGGGCAAGTGAAAAAATCAACAGCCTTGCTCCTATTCTCTTAATTAATGACCAGAATTTTTACAGTATAGTGTTTTAGAAGAATTATCATTTGGCTGGTTGTGTGATTATCAAGATGAGTTCTTTTTTTTTTTTTAAAGATTTTATTTATTTATTTGACAGACAGAGATCACAAGTAGGCAGAGAGTCAGGCAGAGAGAGAGGAGGAAGCAGGCTCCCCACTGCGCAGAGAGCCAGATGCGGGGCTCGATCCCAGGACCCTGACTCATTGGTTTAAGTGGCTGCCTTTGGCTCAGGTCATGATCTCAGGGTATTGGGATTGAGTCAGGCTTGATCTCTGCTCGGCAGGGAGCCTGCTTCCCCCTCTCTCTCTGCCTCTCTCTTTGTCAAATAAAATCTTAAAAAAATTATATTTGACCCAGTTTGTAATTATTCAGTGTCTATAATGCTAGCTCTAACCCTCTGCTCAGTACTTATCAAAGAAAAACTACAAAAGTAAATAAAGTACATTTTGATTCAGAATTGTATTCCTCTAGAAAATTGGTTTTCCTTATAAATATTCCCATTTGCTAAGTATTTCGATATATTTTTCATGACATGTTGATCATTTCAGTTCAGGTAGTTCATATTTACATCCTTCTCTTAACTCTCTCTTTTTAAACTTGGCTTCTATTTCTGGTACAATTTCCAATTGTTTCCCTAGTTTTAGCCTTAAAGTCAGGAATATTTACCTCAGTATTCATTTGCCCTAAGCCCTTTCCAAACCGTTTGAATGTTCCCCAGGCCAAAATGGCATCTTTCCCTGGCTCCACCTTAGAAGTGAGGGATTGGAACACCACATCCAGTCAAAGTAGATTCTAAGTGTCTTACGAGATAACACCATTTCCTTTTTTCTAACACTATACCATATATGGTTATCACCGCTTTCTTCAGAATATTGTGATAGCGTCTTTACTGACATCTCTCTCTTATGGAAACAACATCCTGCATTCATTCTCCTTGCCACCAAATGATGAAAAATTTGATAGTACCACTCTCCTGATAAAATTTCTATAATGGCTCTACCAAGCCTACCTAAATTCCAAGTCATTAGGCCTGGCATTGATCCTTCAAAATCTGTACCTGCTTATATTCTAGGAATCTCAGCCTCTCTTTTCCATTGTTGGATCACCAGCTATATAAGGCAGATGTCAGACTGCTCTGCATTTTGTACTCTTGTCCCCTTCCATTTGGAAATTAGGAAAATAAGAAATTAGATTCTTTCTGCTGAGGTTATTCTGCCTAATCTTGTCTGCCTGGCAAACATTTATTCAGACTTCAGTACACTTCAGTTTTGACTATGAGAAATTTTCTCTACTCTTTAAAGGCAAAAATAAGACCTTACTTTTTCTTTTATTCCAGAGCACTTTGTAAGTGTCTGTGTTGTCAATGTGCTGTCTTAATTTCTTAACTGATTACACGTCTGTCTCACCAAGTAGACACGGTTCTCCTCTGTGTCTTTGTCCTCTCTGTTCTATTTATAGTCTCCAGGGTCTGATATCTGTTCCTTTGCATGTCATGAATATTTGTTTTTAAAATGTGATGTCACTGATGCTGAGAAAACTTATGAAAAAAATCATAATATACTGAGTGTGGACTATTTGACATGCTCTGGGATAAATGCTTTATGTGCTTTAGTTACCATAACTTCTCGGAAATTTCTTATTTGCTTTCAACTCTACAATGTTGCTTTAATTCCCTTTTTTGTTTTCTTGTTTTTTTTTTTAAAATTCCTATCTTTATATAAATCATATACCAGAGACCATATCTCTTTAAGATCACACAACTTATAAATTGTGGTTCAGGTTTTCTCCTTAATTAGGCAAAGTGACAAATGGTCAAGATCAGACTTCTGGATTTGAGGCCTAGCATTGCCTCTTGGTTGTGTGATATGCACATGCTATATTTTCTCTATTTCAGTTTCCTCCTTTACAAAATGGACCAATACTAGTAAATACCTGGTAAGTTATAACAAGTGTTCAATGAGTCAGCAGTTCTAGAAAATATTTAGAACAGTGTTTAGTGTGAAGTAAGGTAAACACATCTTGTTTTTATCACCTCCCAGAATTCTTTGACCTGTTTTTTCTTTCTTTATTGTCATTCCTTATGGTTTCAGAATTCTCATCTCTCCATATCCAGTTGCCTCGTTGGCCTTCCTTCCTAGATATACAATAACATACAAACAGTGAAGATCAGTATTTTTGTTATACCTTGACTTGCGTATACAAGCAGAGTGCAGCTCCAAAGCCTATAAAACACATTTTCATGACACACGGTAGTGAATTGAGAATATATTTGGCACAATTAAAAGAGAGAGTGTATGTGAAGAGTTTACACCACAAGTTGACCAACTTTTTCTGTAAAGGTCCAGGTAGTAAATATTTTAGGCTTGCAAGGCATATAGTTCCTGTTGTAAAAGCAGCCTTGAAGTGCAAAAGCAGCCATAGACACCATATAAATGAATGTACATGGCTACATTCCAATGAAACTTTGTTTTTAAACAGTGAAACTTGAATTCACATAATTTTTTGTGTCAAAAAAATTCAACTTTTTTCATTCTTCAAAAGTCTATATGGCTATATATATGACTATATATATCTACATATATAGATAAATATATTTCAGCCCATGAGCTGAGCAAAAGCAGGTGTTAGGCTGGATTTGTCCTGTCGCCATAGTTTGCTGACTATGATTTAGATAAAGAAGCTCCTTCCAGGGATTTTTACGTTTACTTCTCCCCTAGGCTGCTGTGTTTGTTGCTATTCCAACATTCTTCTAAAGTTTTTTTTTTTTTTTTTAAATGACCAATCAGCTGAAGTTCTTCTCTTATGAGGCATGGATAGCCAAGGTCTGTTTCTAAAATATCTGTAGAAGGAAGGAGGGAGCTAAGACGGTATAAATAATACGAGGCAGGCATATTAATGCACTTATATTAAAACTGCAAAACACTTTCTTACCATATGTGGATCAGTGAAGAAATCTGACAAATGGGAACTCTGACGTGGAAGAAGTGATTTCTATAAGAATTGAATAGAATGAGCGTGCAGACAATGGTTTTTTTACTTCTTCCAGCCGATCTGGTCACTTACCACTGCTGGTGAGTGTGAAATATCAAATGTTACTTGAAACTTAAAGTTCTTGAGATCTCCCTTTAGTAACTCCTAGCACAAATTACTCCCTTTAGAAAATCATGCAGTTGAGAGGTCAAGCAAGAAAGGACCCTCTGACATATGTTGCCTTTGGAGATGTCCTGACAAAGAGAAGAACAAATGTAGAAAGTAAATATCTGACAAAAGCAGAAAAATTAGACAGGTTCAGTTTTTCATTTTACTCCCTACCTTGCAGTTCAGTTCCTTTGAAATCAATGAGAATCTTTAATGCAGGGGAGATCTGCACAAGGCCAAAAGAAATGAAAGTCTGATCCACAAAGACCGGTATTCAATAAAAGATTAAATAAAGTGCTGCTGGGTTTTTTTTTTTTTTTCTATTTTTTTCCTCCTGACTATCAAAGCAAATGATTTTAGAGAGAGATGGTCATTTATAATAATAGTAATAATCTGGTTAATTGTTATAAAGTACTACGTTTTCATTCAGTTTTGCTCTGGTTTAAAATATATTAGAGATTTTAACAAGAATAAAGAATTTGGTCATTGTAAATGTTAAGCTGCTACAATTAATAAGGAGAAATTTTATGATTTAGCCAGTACAGGAGACTGAAGCATATACTTTTTTTTCTGTCTATCAATAGAATAGTTTATTAGTCATAACAAAATGTTTTTGTGAAAAATAATACTTAATGTTTTTGCACATCCTGATTTGCCCACTTTATTTTTTTAGTTACTCTATTTCAGTCACTCCCTTGCTCATGATTCAGGGTTTGGCCAAGCCTCTGTCTTTTTTGAAAACCTGATAGAATTAAAATCTCAAAAAATCAAAATCTAACTATAAATTTTTTAAAGATTATTACACTTCAACAGACATTAATACTTTTGATTACCTATTAAGTATTCATTTAAGTGAAGAGAAACTATAGTTGAGTCTATTAATACAAGGCAAGTAAAAAAAAAATTAGGAAGTCTTCCTACATGCCAGATTTTATTGTCTATCACTTCTCTGTAGTCTTTATTATGGAAGAGGAAATGTACATTTATTAAACCCATGGAAAGTGTATTTTTTTGTCTCACACTCATTTAATGCTCCATGTTACTTAGTCTTTTTATCAAGTAAACTGACTCCTTAGCGAAATGTCATATACTTATTTCTTAGATTTTGAACAGTGTCTAGAATAAAAAAAAGAAGAAAAAAGTACCAGCCACCCTGATTGTTGTCCGCCTTCTGAAAGCTTTGCCTGAAGACAGTGCATTTGAAAGTCTAGAAGGAAATGAATTCTTGATAACCATAGATTTTCGTGATTCAGATATTACACAGGAGGAACCATATAGTACTCTTTTTCTATTATAATGAGAGAAGAGGCTGCTTTTATCATCCACAATAGCTGGTAGCTTTCTCATTTCTCATTTTATAAATATTAATTGGTCAACTTACTCTTTATATAGACCATGCTACTACTAGGGCAAAGTCTAAATATAATGACCTCAAGGAAGTTACAGTCTAGGTGAGAAAATATACTTTCTTCTTAAAAAATACTTTTTATACAGAAGAATTTAAGTCAATTATGTAGATGTATTTCCCTCTTTAAAGTATTGGAACATAGGGGCACTTGAGTGGCACAGTTGGTTAAACCTCTACCTTCCTCAGGTCATGATCCCAGGGTCCTGGGGATTGAGCCCCGCCTCTGGCTCCCTGCTCAGTGGGGAGCCTGCTTCTCCCTCTCCTCCCCTCTCATGCTCTCCATGTTCTCTCTCACTATCTCTGTTGCTATCTCTGTCTCTGTCAAATAAAATCTTTTTTTTTTTTTTAAGTATTGGAACATAATGACTTGCTTTTAAAGAGTTAAGTAATAAAAGGAAGAAAAAAGAAACTTTACAGTGGAGAAACCTGGCAAAATGTACAGTGGAAAAACATGGCATGTATTTGCTGTGTGATAAAAGTAAACATTATCAGTGAAAAATTATATTGATAACATATACTCTTGATATGATGTGTTGAGAGTTCTGCTCTATCTCTGTCATCTTCCTCCAACATGCATAACTCCAGTCTAATCATAAAGAAATTTCAGACAAATCCCAGTAGAATGGCATTCTGTAAAATGTCTGATCTGTACTTCTGAAAACTATCAAGATCATGAAAAATAAGAAAATTCTGAGAAACTATCTCAGCCAAGAGAAACCAAAGGAGACGTGACCACTAAATGTAATGTGGTATCCTAGATGGTATCCTGGACCAGAAACAGGATATTTGGTAAAAACTAATGAAATCTGAAGAAAGTACTGACTTTAGTTAATGATAAGTTGTTACCATTAGTTCAGTTATTTTGATTAATATACCATGCTATTATTAGAGGAAACCAAATATAGGCTATATAGGAACTCTCTGTGCTATTTTTTTTTTCAATTTTGTAACACTAAAGCTATTCTAAAATAAAAAGTTCATCAAAATGTTTTTTAAATCATCGGTTTTAGGAATAAGATCAACAGAAGTGCCTGGATGGCTCAGTGACTTAAGCATCAGACTCTTAATTTCAGCTCAGGTCTTGATCTCAGGGTTATGAGTTAAGATGAAATGAAATGAAATAAAGTAAATAAAAATACTCAAAAGAGAAATAAAAGAGATCACATATTTAATAAACATTTGGGGAAAAATTATGGGGAGCCTAAGAAACCCAGAATCAATGGATGTATTTTTGACCATTTAGAAACATCTTTTAAATTATTTGCATATGAAGTTTTGGTGCTATTATCATCTGTGCTAAAGTAATGCAGGCATGTTATACAATAAATAAATTTATTTACATATTTATGTTGGCATAGTTAAAGAGAATATAAGAATGTAAATATTCTTATCAGTATCATGACATCCCTTCCAAAGAGAAGTGTGGTGGAAAAATTCTATTTTAAACCATCTGGCTTAAAAATTCTGTTTTAAACTGTTCCATACCTTGGGACATTTAGGTAGTGACTCACATTGGATAAATAGTTATAAACACACAAGTATAATTTTATTGCTGGTGCTCACCACAATAAATCCCAGAGTTTTAAGTGGGGCTGTGGTAGTTACAATATCTATAAATTACTTAAAATATTTCTGTAGAGACAGTAATATATGCACACGTGTGTTACTTTAAGCTGTACTTTAGGAGCCTGAGTTCTGCTCGTCAGAAATTCTGATTCCAGAGGTTGTCAGCCAGCATTTCGTAGAAAGATCACATACCAAAGGTAGATGCTATCAGTAGTTCCCACCCATAATTTACCATACTGATCTCATTCATCACCTGTCTTTGGTAATCAAAATAAATGTTAGATGTGAATTTTCATTGGTGAAATTAATACCTTGTGAATTAGCTTATTGGCCGTGCAATATAGCTATCATGGGGACTACAGTTTGTTTTTAAAATATATACATGGGTCAACATGTTTCAGAAACTCTCCTCATCCTTTCGTGAACCAACAAAATAATCGAGAGCAGTGGTGTTCAGTAGAAATACAATGAAAACCACATAGGTATTTAACAGTTCTTTTTTTTATAGTTTCATCAACAAAACTAAAAAAAAAAGTGAAATTAATCTTAATGATACATTTTATATAAACCCATAAATCCAAAATATTGGCATTTCAACTTGTAATCAATATAAAAACACCAATGAGATATTTTATAGTCCTTTTTATACTTAAAAGAAATGGATGTATTTGAAACTTACAACACCTATCAATTCAGAAGCTCTAGTTAAATGAGAAAAAAATGATCTATATTTAGATTTAATGATATGGTTGAAAAAGTAGATTCACAGATTCACATATTTCCAAACTTACCTAAAGTTTGACCAAAAATTAAATAGAACATAAAAATAATTTTTCTTTAAAATTTTTTTAATAAAACCTAGTTTTTTAAAGAATAATTTAGCTTTAAATCAAACTGTACCAGTTTCAAAATTATGTCCATGTTAAATAAATTCACCAACTCATGTCAACTCTCTATTACTAAATTTGAATTCTAATGGGTACTACATAAATTTGAAAGCATCTTTAAATATATCAGTATCAACAAAATGTTCTTTGAAAAATGTTAGTTTTTGCAGCTCCTCATCATAAAATACTATCAGTTATAATTAAAGTCTTCTTCATATAAAGTCATATTAGGAAAAAATATGCAAAATGATTATTGATCTATATTATGAAAAGTTTAAATTTTAATATAAACTCTTGCATTGTTTAGCTTTTTTCCCCTTACATTCTTCAAATTCAATCTTTTATGTGCAGCAGAATATTGGAGAGAAAAAATAAATGACATGACAGTATTTTTCTGACAATTTTTTTTTGATTCTTAAATATTTGGCAAACGTTCCTTTTAAGAAAATCTTGAATTAGAATTGACAGTTAGTAGGAGTGTCATCACCAAGATGGCAGAATAGGAGGACCTAGCCTCCTTAACCTACAAAAGATCTAGAACTATACAGCTGTTTGTGACAAAACCACTCTCCGAGAGAGTTTTAGAGTCCACTTAAGAAAACTCAGTAACACAGCAGAACACAAACTTGATAGTAACTACAGCAAAGGGAAGGAAGAACAGCTTCATTTTGCCTGAATCATCCAAAACCAGCATAGCTCAGCACCAACAGGGAACTCCAGCTCGGAAGAATTCCTTTCATCAGGAAAAGCAGGGCAGGGTAACTTACCAGCTTTCCTAGCCTTTTGGGACACCACAGGAAGGGCAATTCAGCTTTAGCTAACCCAGGGACTAGAGAAGATGAGATGTATATAAATGGCTTGGAACAAGAAAGAAAAGCAGGGGTTATCAGTATCAGCTACACAATAGGAGTGATCGTGGTTGTCAGTGACCTGCTTTGCAGATGACCTCAACAGTTTTTGCCACTGAAGAAACCAAGAGCCAGCACTGCTGCTGTGGATCCTCTGCAAATTTCATGTTTTTTTCAGGTATTCCCATTAGCAGCAGTCAGCTGCCTGAGGTCCTCCCTGCTTCCGCTGTCACATAACTCCCCCACTCTCTTTTCCCCACTGAGAGCCCAGAGTCTGGGATTAAGACTGGACCCAGCAGAGGCCTCTGTGACTATGCAAGTACAAGATCACAGCATATGGCCCCCACAGCAGATTCCCACCACCATATGCACCCTTAGGGGTAGCCATACACCCCCCACCCCATGCCCAGGTGGCTCATTATCAACTGCCACTACTAGGCACATGCCAGTGGGAACACCATGCAGCAGCCACAGGAGTGAGTACACACCAACAGGCAGGATCCTGAATCCATTCTGGGCTCAGACCTGCAACTAGCCCCTCCAGCCTCGAGCCCCTCACCCTCAGACTGATTGATTCACTAACATTGGCCTTACTGCTACAAATAAGGGTGGGAATCAACAGCTATAACTCTAGATTAATTCTAGGAGGTATATCAAGATAATTTATGATCTTTCCTGTTGGAATAACCTTTTTCTTATTATGAAGTGTTCCTCTTCGTTTGCACTAAAGATCCCGTACTTATAATTGACCTTGTATAATATAAATACACCAGTTTCTTTTTTTTTTTTTTAAAGATTTATTTATTTGACAGATAGAGATTACAAGTAGGCAGAGTGGCAGGCAGAGAGAGAGAGAGAGGAGGAAGCAGGCTCCCAGCTAAGCAGAGAGCCCGATGCGGGGCTCGATCCCAAGACCCTGGGATCATGACCTGAGCCGAAGGCAGAGGCTTTAACCCGCTGAGCCACCCAGGTGCCCCAATACACCAGTTTCTTTTGATTAACATTTGCACATATGTTGCTTCAAGTCATTCTGAGTCCTCTTGTAGAAGTGTCTGACAAAGCTATTGAAAGTGGGATAACTTTTTATCTGATTTTGGCATTCTTAAACTTTTTTTTTTTTTTAAAGATTTGATTTAGTTATTTGACAGAGGGAGATCACAAGTAGGCAGAGAAGCAGGCAGAGAGAGAGGAGAACGCAGGCTCCCTGCTGAGCAGAGAGCCCGATGCAGGACCCTGGGATCATGACCTGAGCTGAAGGCAGAGTAATTAACCCACTGAGCCACCCAGGCACCTCTTCATTCTTAAACTTTTATTTGGTATGTTTTTCTTTTTGATTTGGTGTAATTAGTGATTATATATATATTTTTAGATCTATCATCTTACTATTCATTTTCTACTTGTCTCATGTTTTTTCAAGTTGTATTATCTTTTTCCCTATCTTGGTGACTTTTAAATCATATAAATAGTAACATTTTCTTTTTCTTATCTCCAGTCATAAGTGACACATATTTAGTCATATTTTAGTGATTACCATAGAGGTTATGATATGTATCGTTGTCATCAATGTCAAAAAACCCCTAATAACTAATTAGTGAAGTGAACCTTTTTAAGAAGTCATAATTTAAATCATTAATTGAATTTACTATTTTTAAGGGCCCTCTTATTAAGAAAAATAATCATAATAGAAAATAATTATCATGGTAGTATCTTAGTAAACATTTTGCTTTTTAAAATTTGCAACCAGAGGAAAATTGATTCAAAGTGGCAAAGTCTTTTTTTCCCAGTAACTAGGACTGTGATTGAGAATGGACACTAAAATTAAATAGCTGTCAGAGTTTTCTTGGCTACTGATTTGAAAATTTCAGAGATACAGGTTATAATTTATCTGATACCTCCTGCTATTATACTGAAAAAATTCTTGGCTTTTGTGAATGATTCAGCTTGCCAATTAGCCCTACTGCTCTGTGGAGGGAACAAAGGTATTAAACAAAGGGTGCTCTTTAATCTATGAGATTCCCCGCAGTGATTTCATGTACTGCCAAATTTCACAGATTGATATCTTATTGTAATCCTACATAGCAAAGCAGTAATATTCACAAGAGGTAGATATTTTGACCTGGAAAATAAATGAAAGCATAAATACAATCTCTCTATTCTTGTGAATATTGATATTTTTTGACCTATGGTAAAAATAAATACATGGTAGATAATCTATTCCACCTGCAGCTTTATGCCAAAATTAGTACAGAAACAGAACAAAACAAAAATCCTTCCACATTTTTGAAAGAATAAATGGAAATAGATGTAAATGACAGAATATCTTTTTCTTTATTTCAGATAGGTGTAAGTCTGAGACTAATTTGGGGGCCATTAATTGTATATAATATTTAGAACTGGGATAGTTATTTGATACACTCAAACAATTCATTTTAAAAATGAGGAAATTGAGACTGAAGATCAAATATTTGGGAAGCTCTGTCAAGCTTGGACTCAAACCCACTACCTTGAATACATCTACAACATAGTAATGTTCATATCCTAATGCAAATGGTATTTTCTTCTCTGAAAGCCGTTTTACAATTTCAGTTCTTTAAGAATAGATAAAATGATTCATTAAAGTTTTTGAATTCCCAATACCTTATATCATTTTTGGTACACTGTGATTGTTAAAAATTTATTACTAAGTAGAAAAGAATATTATATAAATTCCAAAATATACTTTAATTACTTAAGAAAAAACATATTAATTTAAAAATTTACATATCATTTCATTTTTATAAAATAAATATGGTATAATAATAAAATAAAAATAATAAATAATAAATATATAAAATAACATATATAAAATAATAAAAAATATAGTATAATAACAAATTAGTAATTAATACAAATTCCAGTGACACTATGGCCAGTACTAAACAGTTATACACCACTTAACTATTTGCCTGATGATTTACATGGTTTAGCTCACTGAATATCTAGAGTTTTTGTAATAATAGGTACATAGGAGAAGTTACAATTAATTTATTCACTCACCCACCAAATAGTAAGAACCCACTATATATTAGATATTGTTTTAGGTTTTGGAGGATTTATCACATGTAAAAAACAGTTTCTTCCTTCACGTGTTTCCTGTGTTGTTCTGGTGGGGCAAGATATTGCCACAAATGTAAATAAAGATGAAATTAATATTCCAGATACTGAGAAATTAAAAACAAAAACAGGGGAATGCAATAGGGAGTTGTAGTAAGTAGGTGAATGAAAATGAATCTATCTAGCACAGTCATAGAGAGTGTTTTTTAATGGTTCACATTTGAGATAGACCGTGGTTGATGAGAACAAGAACTCTCTGGGATACAGTAAGGAGAGACAGAATGGCAAGAGCTAGCATAATGTGGCATATGGTTGAATGTAGACACACAGGTGAGATAATAGAACAATTTATATTATCATATTAAGTGTACAAGGTGCATTTTCATGTTTTGTAGGCCTGAGTAAAGGATTTATGTTACACTCTATAAACTATGGAAAGTCATAAAAAGGGTTTAAGCACAAAGAGGACAATCTGATACCTACTTTAGAAAAAGGAATGTGGGCTTTAGGTGAAAAATAAACCATTGTAAGAAAAAAAAGAAACAAAGAAAGCGAGAGGGACTACTGAAATAGCTAAAGTGAGAGATAATAAATTGGTCTAGGAGTGAAACAGGAAATGGTGAGAAGTGACTAGATTATGAATTTATTTTGGAGGTAAAACCAGTGGCAGTGCTAACGGATTGAATTTTGAACTGAAATGATCCAAACCAATCAGGAAGGACACCTGGAGTTTTGTTCTGAGCAGTGGGGTAGATGATGCTATCAAATGCTGAGATATGCAAAACAAGAGAGCGAATCAGCTTGTGAAGGGGGGGGTTCTGGAGGAGTGATATAGCTTTCAAGCCCTTTTCTGGTCTTCATCACTCTGGTGGGCTTGAACGAATTCACTGGAAGCCTGGAAGAGCCATTTTACTTTGCATAGAAAGGGTTGTGTGGTAGAGAGGGGCATGAAGATAAAGGAGGTATTTTAAGGGAGGAATTTTAATGGGAAGACTGATCAGATTGATCATGTTCAACAATGGAAAGAAAAGAACTGGAAGTGACTGAAGGAATGATGGAGAGGAAATGACTGATGAGCAAAATCCCAGAAAAGGCAAGATGGTAGGCCATTACTGCACGTATGTAAAAACTACTTTTTAACAAGGTATTCCATGTTAAAATACTTGAAGAGGAACAGTAAGGATTAGATTGGTAATCTTTATTTCCTGAATATAAGAAAGTATCTGGGGGGCGCCTGGGTGGCTCAGTGGGTTAAAGCCTCTGCCTTCGGCTCAGGTCATGATCCCAGGGTCCTGGGATCGAGCCCTGCATCGGGCTCTCTGCTCTGCAGGGAGCCTGCTTCCTCCTCTCTCTCTGCCTGCCTCTCTGCCTAGTTGTGATTTCTCTCTGTCAAATAAATAAAATATTAAAAAAAAAAAAAAAAGAAAGGATCTGGGAGGAGATTTAGTCTAAAATCACTGTTAAAGGAAATGTCAATGAAAAGATGGAGAGAGCTGAGGACTAAAACTAAAATGAAAGATCCAAAGTTTAAAATGATGCACATTTGTTATGGAAGATAAATTTCTGTAGTAGGTTTTCAGCCACCTCAGTGCACGATTATAGATGTTACAGTAAGAAACCACTGTTCACATTGGCTTGGACTGCACACAACTAAATCACAGAGGCGCAAGGACAAAACAATGCCTCATGATGATTGAGCTTATGACCTTTAGAATCAGGGGTGTCTGGGTGGCTCAGTCAGTTAAGTGTTGGACTCTTGATTTTGGCTCAGGTCATGATGTCAGGATTGTGAGACTGAGCTCCGCCTCGGGTCTCCATATCTGGGCCCCACTTATGTTCTTTCTCTCCCTCTCCCTCTGGTACTCCCTTTCCTGCTCTTTCTCTAAGAAAATTAAAAAAAAAAAATCAAATCTGAGTTTAAATCATGGCACTTACAGTTATAAGTTTTGTAGGCCCAGGAATGTTACTTAAACTCTGTAAATCCTCAGTGTTCTCATGTATAAGATGACTAGAAATACTCACTTCATAAGACTACTTGCCTTGTTCCTCATATTAAAGTAAAAGCATCCAGTCTTGATCATCATTACCTATGATGTTGGCCTGGGTTTTTCATTGGTACCATAATCAAGTTAAAGAAATTTGCTTCTATTCCTAGTATGTTGAGACTTTTTATTAAAAATTGATGTTGGATTTTGTCAAATGAGTGTTTTCTTTTTTTCTTGTTTTTGCATCTATTAAAATGTTCATGTGACTTATGTCCTCTATTTTATTAAAGTAATGTATGATATTAATTGGTCTCTAGGTATCAAATCAGCTTGGGAACAGATACCACTTGGTGGTAATGTATTATTTTTTTCTATGTGACTGGATATAGCCAACTAATGTTTTGTTAAAGATTTTGGGATTTATGTTCATGAGTGATACTGATCCATAGCTTTCTTTTTTGTGATGTCTTTATCTTGCTTTGATATCAGAGTAATTTGGCCTCATACAATGAGTTGGAACAAATTCCCTTCTACTCTGTTTTCTTGATGTTTCACTAGTGTTTGAGGTTCTGTTACTTTTATTCTCTCCTTTTTCTCTGTGATTTTAAGATTGTATAATTTCTCTTAATATCCTTCTAAGTTCACGTGTTCCTTTTTCTCTTATCCCAGTCTGATATTGGGTCTATCTAGTGAAATTTTTTCACTTCACTTATGGTTTTTGTTTGTTTTTATAGTTTCGGTGTATTAACTACCTTTTCATGTCATTGTAATCGTATATTGCTTCAATTATTTAAATATGGTTTAATTCCTTAAACATATTTATAATAGCTGCTTTGAGGTCTTTGCATGATAAATTTTATATCTGGGCCCACTTATGATTGGTTCTATTGACTAATATATTTTTAACTGAGAATGAATCATACTTTTTTTTTCTTTGCATGTCTCATATATATTTGTTGAAATCTGGACATTTTAAATAATATGTTTCAGTGATCTTTTTGTTAAAGAGTTATTTATTTGAAAAAGAGAGCACTTTGGGGAAGGGGCAGAAAGAAAGGGAGAGAGAGAATCTCAAGCAGACTCCCTGCTGAGCACAGAGCTTGACCTGGGGTTCAGTCACATGATTCTGAGATAGGACCTGAGTGGAAAACAAAAGCTGAAGGCTTAACCGACTGGACCACCCAGGTGCCCCTATGTTTCAGCAATTTTATGGTATTATTTTTTAAATTTTAACCTGTCTGAACATAATGTAATATATAGAGCCCTAAAATGGTTGTTTAAAGCATATCGTCCAATATTTTACTTATTTCTTAGGGAAAGAGTAGCTTATTTCTTTGTATTGTGAAGGCTAGGACTTCTGTTTAGCAGTGCAAATTTTTAAAAGAGATACCTTTTATGTGTTTCTTATTTTCTTTGCAATAAAATTGAGATAATGAGAGTATCTTTATCTAATAGGAAGATTAAGATAATATTATAAAACACTTTAAAAAATCACACATTGGAGGTATAAGTATTGGATTTTATTATCGGCATTCTTTTTTGCTAAGTACCATAAAATTGATACAGAGAATTATTCATATTTAATACAGTCATGCCTCAATTAATAACATGTTTTTTTCCTAAAAATGACTCAGTGATTATTTCTACAAAACATAAAACTTATTAAAAACCTTTTTCTTTACTAGAAATAAGTTCCAGTAGTCCTAGAGATGAAAATCAACCTTAAAGTCTAATAAATGTTCCACTAAAGAATAGTGCAGGTTTTGCAAAATTGAAAATAAGTTAAAGAAACACTACCAAAAAAATTCAAATGCTATAATGAAATAAAACTGGACTCTAAAAACTTTGCTTCATAAAATTAAATTAGCAGGATTAGGAAAATACTTTTTGTTTTTTTATATTTTATTTATTTATTTGACAGAGAGAGGTCACAAGTAGGCAGAGAGGCAGGCAGAGAGAGAGGGAGAAACAGGCTCCCCACTGAGCAGAGAGCCCGATGCAGGGCTTGATCCCAGGACCCTGAGATCATGACCTGAGCCGAAGACAGAGGCTTAAACCACTGAGCCACCCAGGCGCCCCGGAAAATACTTTTTGAATTATCTGAATATTTAAATTCATTATAAGTTTTAGTTCTGTTTGAAAATAAGTGTGGAAAAATAAACTTTTGCTTTTTTAAATGTTTATACATCTTTAAAAATTAACCTGATACCTTTGATAATATATTGCATCTAATTGTTCTGATTTATGATTTTCTGAAAGGAAAATTAGTTAGCAGCCACTGATAAAGAGCAGTTTGATGGACCATATACTTACTTGTTCCCAAAGAACTTCCTCTATTAAGCTAGGATGTTATTAAAAACTTTCCCAATCAACTGGCTCTTCCTATAGTTGAATGCAACAAAATCTAACTCAACCTTAATCAGTAAATATTTATTCAGGAACTATACTGTGCCAAGCACACTGCTGGAGTTTGAAGAGACAAACATACACACACAGGGTGATAGGTGTTAGATAGATAGATGATATTTAAGAATTATTCCCTCTAAGTAAAAGATAAAATGCATTTTTGTGTTTGATAAGCCCTCTCTTGGGATTTGGATGAAATAAGGGTAAATGGGTGCGTAAAAATGTAGAATAACAGGGAGGAAAAAAGAAAGCATGCCATTCTCGTCTGAGTGAGATAACCAGAAGGAAATGGGTGGGTTATTGTAGGAAAACACTAGTCCCCAGTGAGTAATGGTGGAAACAACATAGTTTCATGATCAGCATTAAAAACCATTCTGCATCATACTGATGGCTTGACTATGAAAAAAGTCCATCAAATCCTTTGAACCTTAGTTATCTGATTTATAAGAGAAATACTGTATTACTCTTCTCATGATGTTGTGAAATTTAAATAAGGTAACACATATAAAAGGAATCAACACATTATTTGGTGAGTAGAAGATGCTGAAAATGTTAGTTGAATATGGATTTCCTTCAGTCTTTTGGCTAATTTCATATTATTATCACTATCACTACTGTCATTATTATCAACATTGTCATCATCATAACCTTTATCATAAAAGCTCACACTTGTGCAAGTTATATATACTGTCTTTTATCTATTTATTTATTCCTTCCTTTATTCATTCTTTTGGCAAATATATATTAAAGACTTGTGCATCAAGCACAATGATGAAAACCACCATGATTTCTTTCTTCTGAACTTTTAAATTATTATTTCATCTAATCTACTCGATAGTCCTATGAAGTGGGAGTTATTCTGTACCTATATTTTTTTCACATAAAAAAGTAGTGAGCCCAAGTTAAGTAACATGTATAAGATGAGAAAGCCAGTAAGATGAAGTTTTTATTACAGTCTTGCTCTAAAATCTAAAATCTGTGTTACTGCCTAGTGGTTCTCAAATTGATCTGGATTTAACAACAAAGAAGTAATTGTTAAAAATCCACGCATCAGAAATTGTATTTCTTTGACTGGTATCCCAGCCATCTGAATTTTTAATAACTTAATAATTTATGTTATTATTTATATATTCATATGTTATATCTTACTAATGGCATTAATTATTATACAATGTTAATAATTATGTAATAATATTATATATTAATAATAATAATCTAATAATTACTCCAGGTAATTCTGATCCAGGTTGTTTTGGGCCACATTTGAAGAAGCATTTGCATAGACATTCTAATTATCCCCATGAAGGAAGACTATGGAAACATTTTGAAAGGCTTAGTGTTAAATGATTTTAGTGCTCTGCATAAGTGGTTTTGTGTAATTCTATGTTGTTGTGTAGATACAGCTTTGTGTGTTGTTCTTTCTTCTGACCTTAAAGGAGAGAACTGGACATAGAACAAATGATGGCACACATATTTCATTTGTGCAAAATCTGCTGTGGAGATATACCACCACTTCCTATCTGTGCTGTAGGTTCACATTTTGTATTGATTCCCTTTGCCTAGATATTTAGTATTTCTGAAAGTGAACCATAAACATTTTACTTTATGTGTTTATATTTCATTTAACAGCTATTGAATCAGTCTAATACATTTTACACTCCTCATTTTTGCTCACCTTCCATTTCCAAACAGTTTCATGGCCTAGTCAATCTATATCTGCTGTCTCACATATCTCTTTTTCTAGTTACCTGATACTATATATTTTTTAAAGATTTTATTTATTTATTTGACAGAGAGAGATCACAAGTAGGCAGAGAGGCAGGCAGAGAGAGTGAGAGGGAAGCAGGCTCCCTGCTGAGCAGAGAGCCCGATGCGGGACTTGATCCCAGGACCCTGAGATCATGACCTGAGCCAAAGGCAGCGGCTTAAACCGCTGAGCCACCCAGGCGCCCCTACCTGATACTATCTTAATTCAGGCTCTCATTATATTTTACTGGATATTGGCCATGTTTTCATATATTTCCTTCTTGCTTCCAATTTCTGCTATTTCTTATATAACCTAAATAGCTTCTGAATGTTTTTCCACAACACATACAATACATATTGTCATTTCTCCCACCACTAAATCATCAATGTTTCATAAACTCTCTTTGACCTTAGTAAAAAATTTTTAACTTTTTGTTCAGTGTTCTCCATAATCTGACTCTGCAATTTATTTTTTCTAACCTGTACTACTTATTGCTTCCTAACATAATATCTAACATAATTTTTATCACAGTATTGTGTTCTATTTTGTATTTTATTATTTTTTAAATTTATTTTTAATTTAAGTTCAATTAATTAACATAGATTGTATTATTAGTTTCAGCGGTAGAGTTCGGTGATTCATCAGTCTTATATAATACCCAGTGCTCATTACGTCATGTGCATTCCTTAATATCCATCATCTAGTTACCCCATTCCCTCCAGCAACCCTCGGTTTTTTTCCTATGATTAAGAGTCTCTTATGGTTTGTCTCCCTCTCTGATTTCATCTTATTTTATTTTTCCCTTTCTTTCTCTATGATCCTCTGTTTTGTTTCTTAAATTCCACATATGAGTGAAATCATATGAAAATTATCCTTCTCTGATTGACATATTTGTATAATATCATATGATATCCTCTAGTTTCATCCATGTTGTTGCAAATGGCAAGATTTCATGTTTTTTTTTGTTGTTGTTGTTTTGTTTTTGGTGGCTGAGTTGTATTCTGTTGTATATGTATACCACATTTTCCTTATCCATTCATCTGCTGATAGACATCTGGACTCTTTGCATAGTTTTGCTATTGTAGACATTTCTGCTATAAACATTGGGATGCAGGTGCCCCTTCAAATCACAGTGTTTGTATCCTTTGGAGTAAATACCTAGTAGTGCAATTGCTAGGTCATTGGGTACCTCTGTTGATCCAAAACAACCTGGATCTACTTCTTCAGGAGCCTAAATACTGTTTTCAAGAGTGGCTGCACCGGTTTGCATTCCCACCAATAGTGTAGGAGGGTTCCTCTTTCTGCACATCCTCACCAACATCTGTCATTTCCTGACTGGTTAATTTCAGCCATTCTGACTGGTGTGAGGTGGTATCTCATTGTGGTTTTGATTTGTAGTTCCCTGAAGCTCAGTGATGTTGAACATTTTTTTGTGTGTCTGTTGGCCATTTGGATGTCTTCTTTGGAGAAATGTCTGTTCATGCCTTCTGCCCATTTATTGATTGGATTATTTGTTCTTTGGGTGTTGTCTATTCTATATTTTAGCTACTATAGTCTAAGCTCCTTTAGGGAAGAGACATTTTATTTTTTGTTTGAAAATACACTGAATGGTGCTTTATTTATAGAATACAATCAATTAGTACTATTTGGTTGAATGGTATTGCAATTCATTAGTTTAAAACTTAATTTTTAAGACAAAAAATTTGTTTTCAATATGAATTTTCTTGAAGTCTTTAAGAAATATGTAATATAGTTGACCTTCATCTCAAGAATGTTGGCAAAATATCTCCCTCTAGGTATACTTTCTCTGCAGGCACTTATTCAGTGTTTTTAACCTTTTGCACAAAATGTATGTATTGAAAGCCTTCTTTTCATTGTATATTTTTCTGGATTATTTTAAATTTAAATATATCCTTTGAAATAGAATGCCTTAAAATAAATGTACCTTATTCAGCTATGGCCTCCTTAGTATAGTATTGAAGCAAATACATTTCAAGCCAGTTCAGAACAAACAGCAATTTTAAACCTTTTATTCATAAACTAATCAACTCTATGTGAAACACTGAAATGTTTAAGAAAGAAAAATCATGGGTTTAAAAAAAAAGTTTGAATTTCAAGTTGTATATTCAAATGACTAAACTCCTGTGGTTCAATTGCTATAAATTAAGATGTTTTTAATATTTTATTTCATCTTAAATATTCTGTCTAGGCCTAGAGAATTTTAAAAAGGCATTCACTTCAAAGTTTGCATTCAAGTTCAAAAGGATTTTAATATTTATTATTAACATTTTTATGCAAATATTTATTTTATAAGTTATAAGATTATAATTTCTGCTTGTAATTTATGTTTCTCCTAAGTAGATTCTTTGTCTACAGGAGTGATATGTGCAGCTTAGACAGCTGGTGAGATTGCCCTCTCTTCCTTTTAGCCAGTCTGTGGAACAAAGTGTAGAGACTGCAGTATTTTCTAGGAAAAGGGTGGGAAAAGGGAAGCTATTTAGTGACTCTGACCTTTGATCTTGATGAAAAGACTATCATTCTTAATTTATGTGAGAAGACTTTGCTTGATACAACCCTAGGAAACAACTACACATGTTTTTGTTTGTTTTGTTTGTTTGTTTGTTTGTTTGTTTTAAAGATGCTGTTGAAGAGAGATAGAGCAGGAGGTAGACGGACAGGTGTTTGAAAGAAAAGTCAGCAGCCAGACTATGGAAAGAACCTAGATGTCCATCAACAGATGAATGGATCAAGAAGATGTGGTATATATACACAATGGAATACTATGCAGCCATCAAAAGAAATGAAATCTTGCCATTTGCGACGACGTGGATGGAACTAGAGCGTATCATGCTTAGTGAAATAAGTCAATCGGAGAAAGACAACTATCATATGATCTCCCTGATATGAGGACATGGAGAAGCAACATGGTGGGGGAGGGGGATAGGAGAAGAATAAATGAAACAAGATGGGATTGGGAGGGAGACAAACCATAAATGACTCTTAATCTCACAAAACAAACTGGGGGTTGCTGGGGGGAGGTGGGATTGGGAGAGGGGGAGCGGGCTATGGACATTGGGGAGGGGAGGCGAACCATAAGAGACTATGGACTCTGAAAAACAACCTGAGGGTTTTGAAGGGTCAGGGGTGGGAGGTTGGGGGAACAGGTGGTGGGTGATGGGGAGGGCACGTTTTGCATGGAGCACTGGGTGTTGTGCAAAAAGAATGAATACTGTTACGCTGAAAAAATTAATAAAAGGGGGAAAAAAAAAAAAAAAAAAAAAAAAAAAAAGAAAAGTCAGCAGCAAAACGAGAGATATTGTAAAGGGCACCTGACGTAGTGACAAAGAGCACAGGTTTAGTATAGATAGACTAAATCAAATCCATTTAAGTTAAGGCTCTCAGTTTCCAAACACATATAGTGGCTCTGGTTTCCTTATTTCATAAAATCAAAGGCAAAACTTACAAATCAGGTCTCAGAAAATATAGAGACCAAAGAAATTTAGAGAATTTAAGTGTTTAAGACTTAATGGACAAAGAATTATTTTAAGTTAGTAATTTTTATCTGTTCTCTGGTCAGATTTCAAAATTTCAAAAGCATTTAAATTTCAATAGCATAATTACATAAACAAGGTTCTGACACATTTGGAACAGTTAAATCATTTAAAAGGTCTTAAGGAAATAAGTCTCTTCGTTTAAGCGAGATTCTTTCATTTTTTTATTTTTTGTTTCAGAAGCCTGACAACCAAAGATTCATTAAAAGCAAATTGTATTTACTTCCTATTTGTGTTTCCTCTCTTCTAATAGATCTGTGCTTGACCTAAAAGCTTATCAACCAATGCACATTTCTAAAAACCCTAACACAGGGAATACCCTCCACAGAAACCAAGTCTTTATTTCTCATTGGGATCTCTATCTCGATGCTGAGTTGTTTTGTTTTGTTTTTTTTTTTAAAGATTTTATTTTATTTATTTGACAGAGAGAGATCACAAGTAGCCAGAGAGGCAGGCAGAGAGAGAGGAGGAAGCAGGCTCCTTGTGGAGCAGAGAGCCCGACGCGGGGCTCGATCCCAGGACCCCGAGATCATGACCTAAGCCGAAGGCAGCGGCTTAATCCACTGAGCCACCCAGGCGCCCCGAGTTGTTTTGTTTTGTTGTTGTGTTGTATTGTGGGTTTTTTTTTTTTTCCTTTGAATAAACTAAGATAGCAAATATAAATGGAACTTCATCTCCACCAGCCAAACCTGCTTAAAGCCTGGAGCTAAAGACTGTCCTAATCTGCTAGTATCTTTCCTTCTTCAGCCTGGACACCAGCGTGTCTGGGCTAGGTCCTGCTGAGTGTGTGATAGGTCCAAATCCAGACTGAGTTGGGAACATTGGGTCAGCCTGAACACAGTACTCCCAGGGCATGCATCATACTCTGTCTGTGTCATACATCTGCCTCTGACTGTGAAGAAACAGCATAGAAGGGAGCAGTAGTCCTTTTTGGGTAAGAAGATGCAGATTCCCACATGTACACCAAGAGATTTCAGCATCAGCTTTTAAACTATATTTATGTACAATTCCTATAAATAAATTATCTAAGTTGGAAATAAGCTCACATTTAAAACAAGCCAAATAGGGGGGAAAACCCCCAAAACACAAGCCCATATATCACTGGCAGAAAAAAGAGAATGTATCATTCATTGAGAGTTGTTTTACATCAATACGTATGTCCCAGGTCTAATGTGAGAACATTTGGTAGAGAAAGTCTTGGTGAAAAGGAAGAATGTATTTTTTCCTTCCCCATGATGCTGCCTATGGAGGCAAATGTGGATAAGCGGAGCCACTTATGGCTGAGAAAATTCTCTAAATATCTGAATTACAGACAGCATGTACATGTGTATGTAGGAGGTTAAGTTCATCAGTACTTTGTTAAAAATACTCTCAGTTATTTATTTTTTATAAAAATACTATTCAACCTAAAATAGTTCAGAGTTTGCTTACTTTGCAAAGGCGTTGAGCAAAAAGGGTCGTTGCAGATTTACCTGAGACATTTACCAGGATACTTGTAATTCTTCAAATTTGCAACAACCTGTGTATATCATATTTTGGGGTTATCTATACCTAAGGTGAGTCATATTCAGGCCAGAAGTTTTGGAATAAGGCAGTCCTCAAAAACACATTTGGCTGAAACAACAATGTGAACATAACTAGAAAGCATAGGGTATTTTCTTGGTAGTTAGGTTTGTCTTAATCACAATGAATTTTCCATATGCTCAATCTACAGAAGGAAAAATCTTGTTTCTGCTACTTAATGACATATGCATTGCAATATGTGTTTTATTAATGAAGTCAATACCATGACTGACATACTTACTTAGAATATTCCCGAGATCAACATGTGCCTGGAAAAGAGAGATTATCCAACCTCCTGAAATATGTGCAAAAGGAAATTTCTCCCTGAACAGTTGATCATCTGTGTCAGCACCTTTTCTATGTCACTTCGAGCCTGGCACTTTCACTGACTTCAAAGAGAGTTTGGAAGTGCACTGGTTTGTGAGAGCATGCATCCAGGCTAAGACACAGTATCTGTTGGTGTCAGTGCTCCATCAGAAAGGATGAATAACCCAACTTTTGTATCAACATGGACAGGGCTGGAGGAGATTATGCTGAGTGAAATAAGTCAAGCAGAGAAGGTCAATTATCATAGGGTTTCACTTACTTGTGGAGCATAAGAAATAACGTGGAGGACTTTGTGAGATGGAACGGAGAAGTGAGTTGGGGGAAATTGGAGCAAGAGACAGATCATGAGAGATTGTGGACTCTGAGAAACAAACTGAGGGTTTTGGAGGGGAGGGTAGTTGGGGGTTGGATGAGCCTGGTGGTGGGTATTATGGAGGGCACATATTGCAGGGAGCACTGGGTGTGGTGCATAAACAATGATTTTGGAACACTGAAAGGACATAAAATAAAATGGAAAAAAAAAGAGTGATCCGTATTTAAAAACAACTCTCCATAAAGACATAGCCACTTGTAGAAAGGAGTGAGGCCCTGAACAAGGGAATTGTGTTAGACAGTTGATGAGTTATAGATGATAAACATTGCATCTAATGAGAAACAAAGAAGAAACTATACCATTTAATTTATAATACCATCTCCATGAGAGTTTCAGCATAACTATATTCCCTATGAGGTGTATGACATAGATCTGAGTATAAAATGCGATCATTTGTCTTCATACCATGGTCATTGGTTTTTGATTGTCTATAGAAGACCATCTACATGGGTATAGGCACAATTCCCTCCAGAATAATAGAGTGACATTTCTGCTTTCTGGGTAAAATGCCTGTGCTAGAAGCTTCACTGTTTACATAGGAAGAGAAAAAAGGTGAAGGATAGAAATAATAGTTAAGTAGAGGACTCTGCAATATGTTGTGATATGCATAGCATTTGTCGGGGTGGGGAGGGGAAGGATTATTTGACCAAAATAATGTCATTAAAACTTTAGCCCCTTGGTGGTAATACATTAATTCTCACAGTCTTGTCTCCTGGAGGTCAGTCTATGAAATTTTACAGGTATGGAACAGCTGAGAAACTTCTTATTCATTAAGAAATTATCTAGTAAAGCAAAAGAATGGATACTGAGATAGCTGTAAACCAACACATCATTGAGCAAAGGCAGCTATCCGTTAGCTCATTCTTTCAACCACTGCTCCTGGAGACCACTACAAATATCTTCTATGGGACTGGTCTTGACACTCCTCATAATAATACTGTGAAAAATATTTAAAATAATCTAAAATCAAATGTGAAACCTAGACTCTGTGATCTTTGTTGACATTAATTTCTCTGTTGTTGATTTTTATGCTCTGAATGATGTGGAAGCACAATAGGATAGTTAAGAGTGTCTCTGAACAGAAAGGCAGCCATCAGCAGCAATTGGTCAGGCAGTGACTTGACTTTATCATCATCTTTGTCAAAAGGGAAATTCAAGGGGCGCCTGGGTGGCTCAGTGGTTTAAGTCTCTGCCTTCGGCTCAGGTCATGATCTCAGGGTCCTGGGATCGAGCCCCACATCGGGCTCTCTGCTCAGTGGGGAGCCTGTTTCTCCCTCTCTCTCTGCCTGCCTCTCTGCCTATTTGTGACCTCTCTCTCTGTCAAATAAATAAATAAACAAAATATTAAAAAAAAAAGGGAAATTCAAGAAGGTTGAATCCTGTTACTATTTCCATCCTAGGTTTTAACTGGTAAGAGGAATCATGAATTTAAACAATATAACATTTCCTTGAAAACATGAGTAGAAAATCAATTTTGGGTAACTGAGTTATATGTTAAAATACATAAATTGCTTCTACTAGAGTGCCAGAAATGCAAATTTCAGGTGTTTATTCTTATTTAGTTGCTTACATAAGTCATATATGTTTTTCTAGGAGTAGATTAATTGAATGAGAACAGCTGTATCTTATTGCAATTATAGAGAAATGAAATAGACAAACAAAAATATTGAGAGAAACCAATTAAATTTCTTGTTCTTGCAAGTAAAATTAGAAGCATTTTAATTAAAATGAGATATTATAAATACACATTTAAAAAGTTCTTGATAGATATTTAGTATTTAGTCAATATATTTTAAATGGATTATTAAAGATGCAGGTCCATTTAAAAAGTAAATCCAGCAACTATCTAATAAGATATATTTCCCTGTCAGCATATTTAAAAAGCAATCAATGTCTCACCTGACACTGCTCATTTTGTCTCAATTAAAATGAAATATAAATCCACAAAAGCAATTTCAGAAATTGCTTGAGCAAAATAAATTCAGACAAACCAAAATGATCACTGGTATTTGTCTTAAATCTTGCTGCTGTGTAAACCTTTTTGCTGTAGAAAGTGTAAAAGTACATAGAACACTACTTACAGAAGAAAAAGCCCTTTCAAAATTAACTCTAAAGCAGTTTTTATTAAAAATTCCACTAAACTTTTTTTTTTTTTTAAGTAGTGATTTTAACTCAAGAGCCTCACATTAAAGGGTGTCTGAAGGGTTCAGTAGATTAAGCAGCTGCCTTCGGCTTAGGTCATGATCCCAGAATCCAGGGGTTCTGGGATTGAGCCCTGCAATGGGCTTCCTGATCAGTAGGTAGTCTGCTTCTCCTTCTCCATCTGCCCTTCCCCCACCCCTGCTGATGCTTATTCTCTCTCTCTCTCTCTCTCTCTTTTTCTCTATCTCTAATAAATAGATATCTTTTAAAAAAAGAAACTGACAAAAAAAAACCTGATATTAAAAGCAGGGAAATAGGGAGAACGATATCAAGTATCATTTCACAAAATGGGATTCCTTTCCCTTTGCCTTTTCAAATGTGACACATTCATTTAGGTGTAAAGCTAAAAATCTTTAACTATAGGATAAAACGACCTATTAATTTCAATGTTTATTTATATAAAAAATTTTTATACTTTCACTTTATTTTTTAAAATCCTTTATTTAAATTCCAGTTAGTTAAGATACAGTACAATATGGGTTTCAGGAGTAGAATTTAGTGATTCATCACTTATATACAACACCCAGTGCTTATCATCACAAGTGCCCTCTTTAATATCCATCACCCATCTAGTCCATCCTCCATCCACCTCCCCTCCATCAACCCTCAGTTTGTTGTCTATCATTAGAAGTCTCTTAGGGTTTGTTTTCCTCCTTTTTTTTTAAAAATTTCCCCCTCTTTCCATATGTTCATCTGTTTTGTTTCTTAAATTACACATATGAGTGAAATTATGTAGTATTTTTCTTTCTCTGACTGGATTATTTCACTTAGCATGATACACTCAGCTCCATTCATGTCTTTGCAAATGGCAAAATTTCATTCTTTTCAATGATAGATAGCCTTTTCTGTTCTTATATTTGTTCATAAATGTTCTGTTGCTTAGTTCATGTGTCCAAACTTCCTCTATAACTCCAAAACTTACTTGGCAGTGGGAAATTGTTAATAGATTTTCTTTGTCATTCAACAAAATAAAATGGAAATGAAAATTTATTCTTTTTGAATGGAAATATGTGTGTGTGGTTGTTATTAATATTGTTATATTTAACTGGAAATACCATAGATTTTGTATATATTTTTTGGTTTTTGGATAATGACAACTAAACATCTGTAATCATTTGTACATTTTGCTTTTACCTCATTTTGGTTTTAGACATATTTAAATATCTTCAAATATTGTTAATTAAGGTTCTGTCCATAAGTGTTTTTAAAAGAGGATATAAAAAAGGGGAGACACAACAGGAGAGAGAATGAAGAAATGAGAAGCCATCATTTATTGAACTCATATTACCCATACAGTGCATTAACATATGCTAATTTATAGAGCTACAAAAAAGTCCTATAACAAATCCTATTTCCACAGAAGATTTCATGAAGTTAAATAACTGCTGCATGTGGTAAATAATTAGCAATATTTGTGGCTCAAATACAGACTAAATCCCAAGGTATCTTACTGCTGATTTTATTGTTTTAACAAACCATCAAATTTCTCTGTTTTATTCTCATTATCCTCATTAGATATACACTCAGATAAATAATATTTGCTTTAAAAATGTATGATGAAGATAAAATACAGCATATATAGAATATACAGAATGTTTAACACAATACCTACCATGTAGTAAATATTCAAAACATAAATTCACCTCCTTTTACATGGCCCCAGAGCTAATATATGGAACACAAAATAAGTTCAAATTTCAGAGCTGTTCTACTCCCTTACCTATGCTTAGATTATCTATAAACATGGAATAGTTCAGGGAGATGAAGAACACTCCTATCTGCCTTGGGTTTCTGAATTAAGACTATGGTAACTTTAAGAAAACAAAATCAAGGGGCACCTGGGTGGCTCAGTGGGTTAAAGCCTCTGCCTTCAGCTCAGGTCATGATCCCAGCGTCCTGGGATCGAGCCCCACATCGGGCTCTCTGCTCCGCAGGGAGCCTGCTTCCTCCTCTCTCTCTGCCTGCTTCTCTGCCTAGTTGTGATTTCTCTCTGTCAAATAAATAAAATATTAAAAAATAAAATAAAATAAAAAAAGAAAACAAAATCAAGTAGTACTGTAAATATATAGATACTGAGGAAGCATTAAAAATGGACAAGCTTGGGGCGCCTGGGTGGCTCAGTGGGTTAAGCAGCTGCCTTCGGCTCAGGTCATGATCTCAGGGTCCTGGGATCGAGTCCCACATCGGGCTCTCTGCTCCGCAGGGAGCCTGCTTCCCTCTCTCTCTCTCTCTCTGCCTGCCTCTCTGCCTACCTGTGATCTCTCTCTCTCGCTATCAAATAAATAAATAAATAAATAAATAAAATCTTAAAAAAAAAAAAAAATGGACAAGCTTATAATCAGTCCTCTGTAAATTAAAAATTAGCTTAACTTTAATTATAAAATGAGAATCAATGGAACTATTATTCCCCTAGGAATTATAATATTTGTTTGAATATAAGATATTTGAAAATTTTAGAAATAGCACCTCTCTACACCTATTGACCAAAGCAACTCTTTTCTCATCCGTTTCACAAATTGGCAGATATCCCCTTGAAACTCATTTCGGACAAAGAGTTCCACAGGTAAATTAGAATAATAGCACATTCATAGGATACAAGGTTAATAGGTAAAAGTCAGTTGCTTTCCTACATACCAACAGTAAATAGTGGAATTTGAAATTAAAGACACAATACCATTTCTATTAGCATGTCCAAAATGAAATGATTCGGTATAAATCTAACAAAATATGTGCAAGACCTATATGGGAAATACTACAAAACTTTGATGAAAGACATCAACAAAGAACTAAATAAATGGAGAGAAATTCTGTGTTCATAGATAGGAAGACTCAGTATTATCAAGATGTCAGTTGTTTCCAACTTGATCTACAGACTCAATGCAATGTCAATCAAAATCCCAGCAAGTTATTTGTAAACTGATTCTAAAGTTTATGAAGAGAGGCAAAACAAGTAGCCAACATAATATTGAAACTTGAAATATTGAAATATTATTGAACATAATATTGAAAGAGAAGAACTTAAAGGACTGTCCTACTTTAAGACTTACTATAAAGCTACAATAATGCTACAATAAATTTATTTATTTGTACAATATTTATTTGTACAATATTTATTTGTACTTTAAGACTTACTTTAAAGCTACAATAATGCTACAATAAATTTATTTATTTGTACAATATTTATTTGTACAATATTTATTTGTACAATAAAGCTACAATAATGAAGACAATGTGGTATTAGGAAAGAATAGACAAATACAACAGTGAAAGAGACTAGAAAGCCCAGAAAGTAACCCCCATAAATGTAATCAATTGATCTTTGACAAAGGAGCAAAGGCAATACAGTGGAGCAAATGGTGCTGAAGCAACTGGATATTCTCATGCAAAAAAAATGAACTAGACAAACCTTATAACTTTCACAAAAATTAATTCAATATGGATCATAGATCTATATGCAAATATAAAACATCTAGAAGATAAATAGGAGAAAACCTACATGATCTTAGGTACGGTGATATCTTTTATTCATTCATTCATTTGACAGAGAGAGCACAAAGAGGGAGAGTGACAGGCAGAAGGAGAGGGAGAAGCAGATTCCCCATCGAGCAGGCAACCTGACATGGGGTTCAATCCCAGGACTCTGGGATCATGACCTGACCCGAAGGCAGACATTTAACCAACTGAGCCACCCAGACTTCCCAGTGATGTCTTTTAAATACAATGCAAAAGATCAATCCATGAAAGAAATAATTGATAAGGTAAATGTTATCAAAACTCAAAACTCTGCTTTACAAAAGACAACATTAAGACATTGAGCAGACAAGCTAGAGAGTGGGGAAAAAATGTTGACAAATATCTGATAGAACTGTTTTTCAAATTATACAAATTTAATCATTAGATTAAATCTTCAAATTTAATCATTAGAAAACAAACAACCTGAATAAAAATTAGATCAGAATACCAAGATTGAACCGCAGGGTAAACTATGGACTTTCGGTGATTATGATGTGTCACTGTAGGTTCATCCTTGGTAGAAAGGACTGTGCTGGTTGGTGATGTTGATAAGGGGGAGAAGTTATACATATGTGAGACCATGCGTGTGTGAGAAATCTCTGTCTTGCTCCTAACTTTGTTGTAAACCTGCAACTGCTGTTACAAAATGGTCTTTTCAGGGGCACCTGGATGGCTCATCTGGTTAAGTGTCTGCCTTCAGCTGAGTTCATGGTCTCAGCCTCCTGCGTGGGATCAAGCCCTGTGTGAGACTCCTATTTTCCCTCTGCCCCACTTCCCCACCCGTGTGCTCTGTCAAATAAATAAATAAAAATCTTTTTTGTTTTTTTAAAATAGTCTTTTTAGAAAAAAATTAACTAATACAGACAAAGAGCCAGGCACTTTGTTAGTGCTCGGTTCATTAATCAGTGGTATGCTAGTTTTCACATAACATATTCTTATTTACGTTCATTCGTTCTCCAAAGTGAACCTCAATAAATTATTGTTAGACATTTTTTATACATCATTTTTTAAAATACATAGTTATTTCCCTGAAGGCACTGATCCTTTATAATTCATTTTGTACACTCACCACTAGCTCATGGGGTACTTTACATTGTGCATGCTCAATAAATATTGAAAGAATAAGTTAATATGCTCCATTGGCTTCAATGACAACAACATTAGAGTAAAAATAACATCAGAGTTAAGCCTTTATGTTCTTTAGATGTTTAACTTGTACACAGATTTGGCTTTTGTTAAATTATTTTTTATATCAGAGGTATAAAACTAAATTCCTCATCTAACTAACTCAATTTCTCTATTCCTCTTTCAGATCTAAAGAAATGGGATTTGCAAAAAAGATACATTTTAATATGCAGTGAGCATATGGAAAAGGAAGTTAAAATCTTCAGTTTACCCTTTTTTAAGCCATGATGTTAATTTCCAAAAAATAAAATGAAAAGTGGTACTATATATGTTGGCCACCAATAGAATTTTTTTAAATGGTGTTCCCAATTTTTTACCAGCTTTTAAATGAGCATAGCTATTACTTTATCTTTTATTGTAATCCATTGGACTATCAAACCAGGATATGATCTGAATCATCCTTTCAGTTCTTCAGTTCCAATATTGTGGAAATTGCGTTGGACTTCCTACATAGAAACATAGATCCTATGATAACAATGATAAATGAAGTAATCTGAGAAAAGCAGATATCAATATGTTGTATTATTTTCATTTGTCTGAATAAAATGAGAATGTGTTAAAAATCATGTCTAGACAAAGACAGGAAGCAGGGAGTTTTAAGATTATTCATTGAATTCAAGTTTTCTTATTAGACAATTCAGATTGTCCAGGCAAAACAAATCCCAATATATAGTTTGGAGATAATATCGTGGAGCTAAGCAATTGCCGTAGACTTACAGGTACAGATGATCTTTACAGTAAAATGAATGCAAGATGAATGCTTCTGTGCTTCAAAATGCGGGTGTTATGGGTTCTGAAACACTGACTGAGGCAAAAAATATTTAGAAAAGTCTCTCTAGCTGTATTTTCTAATTGTACTTTAAAAAGCTGTTTACAGTGTAGGCAAATGATGCGAAGGAAAGGAGCAGTGGAGTGGAATGAGGTTCCTTGTTCTCTTAGAAACAACCCTGTTGTAAATCATGGTAGGCACATTCACCTTCTGAGCCCCAATTATTTAAATAGTAAAATTAAGAGGTTAGAGTAGATTAGGTAAAGTTCTGATTATTTAATTGTGACATGTGGTTTGTGAATCAGAAACTTCTTGTCACTTAAACAGTACCTCCAGTCGACATACTCCATTAGTTACCAGTATAGAGAGTAAAACCCAGGGAAACAAAACTATTTCTATTATAGAAATAAGGTATGTTAAAAGAATTTTGACCTTAGGCCCTTTATGATAGAAGGCAATTTGTTAAAAATAAATTATCTCAGAACTGGTGTCTTTCTAATACATTTCCAGAAAGAATTGTTATCTTTATTGGGGCGAGGGATTTTACTATTTTATTTTTAAAATTTTTTTCCATTTTATTTTATTTCCTTCCAGTGTTCCAAAATTCATTGTTTATCCACCACACCCAGTGCTCCATGCAATACGTGCCCTCCTTAATACCCACCACCAGGCTCACCCAACCCCCTACCTCCCTCCCCTCCAAAACACTCCATTTGTTTCTCAGAGTGCGCAGTCTCTCATGGTTTTTCTCCCCCTCCGATGTCCCCCCTCTCACTTCTCATATTTTTTAAAAAATCACATTACAGATATGACCCATTCAAGAATATATATTAGAATTATGATCTGGGTGGCTCAGTGGTTTAAGCCGCTGCCTTCGGCTCAGGTCATGATCTCAGGGTCCTGGGATCAAGTCCCGCATCGGGCTCTCTGCTTGGCAGGGAGCCTGCTTCCCTCTCACTCTCTCTGCCTGCCTCTCTGCCTACTTGTGATCTCTCTCTGTCAAATAAATAAATCTTAAAAAAAAAGAATTATGATCTTATATAAACTTTAAAAATGAAATGGTTTGCTATCACAGAACAGAATATTTTCTTTTTTTTTTTTTAAAGATTTTATTTATTTATTTGACAGACACAGATCACAAGTAGGCAGAGAGGCAGGCAGAGAGAGAGAGGGAAGCAGGCTCCCTGCTGAGCAGAGAGCCCGATGCGGGACTCGATCCCAGGACCCCGAGATCATGACCTGAGCCGAAGGCAGCGGCTTAACCCACTGAGCCACCCAGGCGCCCCAGAACAGAATATTTTCTAATTGAAGATTTTCAGTCAGAGTTGCAAAGCTATGGATGACTTAGCAGGGTTCTTGTGTCTCCTCCATCATCCAGTTTTCATGGGATTTGTGCATACTTCTCTGGAAGTCATTATTAATAGTTTTGCTAATTATTGTCAAAGAAAATATTCTAAAGGGAGGTAGAAGGAGTAGTATAATTTAGAAATCTAAATATCAGACTAAATCTGAGACTGCTATGATAACCTTTTTCACTAAAGAATACAAAATAAGTTATGTTTAAAAGTAATTATCTTTTTATTAGATTCCAAAAGACAATTGCTTGTGGAAGGTCAATCTAATGATATGGTATACAGAAGGGAAAGCTGAGAAAACAAGTCCAATAGAAATACAGCGGTGAGTCTGTTGATTAGGGATGATTCCCATTGATTCTTGACTTAAAAATAATGAGGAAATGTTTTATTAGAAGTAAAATTTCAATACATCAAATTACTTCAATAGACTACTACTTAGAGTTTCCCAATTTAAAATAAAGTGTTAAGGACTATAAAAATTAATATAAATTATTTGATTTTTAAGGCAACAAATCTTTAAGGCAACAAACCTACAAATAAAATAGTTTTAAAGCTTAAGATGAAAACAACTAATCTGATTTATATCTCATTTTAAGTATTTTGACTGGTATTACTGTCGTATTTATATGATTTACTTAAAATATAAATATTTCCTTGATTGTACAGATTATCAGTAAATGTAAATACTATCTCAGTTTTTGTTTTATATAGTTGAGAAGATAAAATATCAAAAAAGAAACAAAAATCTTTATCTATAATTTTCACAGGTTAATTCAATGACTCCTCTAAACTTCCTATTCTAATAACTCGTCTGTATAATTGAGATAAATATTCTCAAAATACGTTATGACCTAGAACTTTTTATATCTTTCTTTCGCAATTGTTACATTGCTGCATAAAAAATTATAATTGAAAATTTCAACACTATAGTCAGTTTATAAATACAGAACATAAAACTTTAAGTTCTTTGCATATTTGAAAGACACATAGAATGACAGATGTACCATATACTTTATGCTATTGTTAACATGACTTTATGTGAAACTCAAATATCAGTTTATTCCATTTTCTTTTTGATGGATTGCTTTCCTTCAGTTGAGTTTCCATATAATTTGTAGTTAAGAAAAAGAAACTTGGGGTGCCTGGGTGGCTCAGTTGGTTAAGGGTCCAACTCTTGGTTTCAGCTCACATCATGATCTCAGGGTCCTGGGACTCAAGCACCCTATCAGGCTCCACACTCAGCAGGGAGCCTGCTTGAGAATTCTCTCCCTCTCCTTCTGCTCCTCCCCCTGCTTGCATGTGCTCTCTTTCTCTCTCTCTCACAGATAAACAAAACTTAAAACAAAACAAAACAAAGAATAAGGAACTTGAATTTTGAAATGACAGTATGACAAACTCCACAGACCTGTCCCCTGACAAAACAATGAAAACTGATGAACATTATATTTTTTAAAAGTAACATTTAAACTGTGGAAATTGTCCAGAGAGCATAGAGTACATGGAGATTAAGTATATTTAATAAAATTTATAAAGTTATTTTAAGAACACTGAAGAACCTGTGGCATTTGAGCCACAAGCCTTTCCCTTTCTCCTCAGATCAGTATGATGGAAATTCTGCTCCAGATGTGTGTGCTGAGAATATGGGCTCCTTCTCCTCCAGCTCCAAATCTTGGGTGCTAGGTTCTTTGTGGACTAAGCAGCCCAATGACATGTTAATTTTCTCAGTTCCACTTTCTGTTTCTATGGATTAAATATTTTTAGATTCCACATAGTAAGTGAGATTACATAGTATTTGTCTTTCTCTGATATATTTCACTTATAAAATGCCCCCATGATCCATCTATGTCACAAGTGACAGAATATCCTTTTTTTTTTTTTTTTTTTGGCTGAGTAATATACTATTGTATATCTATATATACCACATTTTATTTATTCACGCATCAGTCAACACTTAGGTTGTTTCTGTATCTTGGCTATTGTGAATAATGCTATAACAAACATGGGAATCTCTTCAAGATAGTGATTTCAATTCCTCTGGATATATATCCAGTGAGATTGCTGGGTCATGTGGTAGCTTTATTTTAAAATTTTTTGAAAACTTGAGACTGGTTTTCGCAGTGGCTGTACTGGTTTATATTCTTTCCAGTAACAAGTGTTGTTTTTCTCTTTGTCTTCAGTATTGTTACCTCTTTCTTTCCCCCTTATAACCATTCTAACAGGTGTGAGGTCATATCTCATTATTGTTTTGATTTGCATTTCCTTGATGATTAGTGATGTTGAGCACTTTTTCATGTATTTGTTGGCCATTTGTATGTCTTCTTTGAAAAATATCTGTTTATGTGTTCTGCCTATTTTTAAATTGTTTCTTTGCCATTAAATTTGTTTCTTTGCCATTAACAAACATTTTTTCATTATTTTTATGAGTTTTTAAAAAATATATTTGGATATTACCTTATCAGATACATGGTTTACAAATATTTTCTCCCATTCTGTAGGTTGTCCTTGATTTTGTCAGTTTAGTTTTATGTAGTCCTACTTGCTGATTTTTGCTTTTCATTGCTTGTTGAAAAGCTCATTTTGCTTTCATTTCATATACAAAAAGTCATTGCCAGGACTGATCTCAGGGAGGTTTTTACCTCTGTTTTCTTCTAGGAATGTACACTTTCAGGTCTTATGTTTCAGTCCTTAATTCATTTGAGTTCATTTTTGTGAGTGGTGAGAGATATGGGTTCAATTTTATTCTTTGGCATGTGGATATCCAATTTTCCCATTTGCTGAAGAGACTGTCCCTTCCCCACAGAGTATTCTTGGCACCTCTGACAAATAGCAGTTGACCATATATGTGTGAGTAAATTTCTAGGCTCCTAATTCTCCTTCAGATTATGTATCTGCTTTTATGCCACTACCACATTGTTTTGATTATTGTAGCTTTGTAATATAGCTTAAAATCAGGAAGCATGATGCTGCCGTTTGTTTCTTCTCTAAAATTATAGTGGCTATTCAGAGTCTTTGCGGTTTCATAGGAGTTTTACAATTGCTTTTTCTATTCTTTGAAAAATGCCATTGGGATTTTGGTAGGGATTGTATTGAATCTATAAATGGCTTTGGATAATATGGATATTTAAATACTATTATTTGTTCTAATCCATGAACATGGAATATCTTTCCATGTATTTATGTCCTCAGTTTCTTTCATCAATGTCTTATAGTTATAAGTCTATAGATCTTCCACTCCCTTGGTTAAATTTATTTGTAAGTATTTTATTATTTTTTATGCTAACGTGAATGGGATAGTTTTCTTAATTTCTTCTTAATGTAGTTTATTTTTAGTGTATATAAATGCAACTCATTTTTGTATGTTGACTTTGTATTCTAAAACTTTACTGAATTCATTGATTAGATCAAAAATGTTTTGATGGACTCTTTAGAGGGCATTTCCATAGAAGACCATGCCAGCAGGAAATAGAGACAGTTTTACTTTTTTCTTTCTGATTTGGATTTGTTTCATTTCTTTTTCTTGCCTAACTTCCGTAATTAGGACTTCCAATACTATGTTGAATAGGAGTTATGAGAGTGAGTGCTCTTATCCTGTGTTCCTTATCTTACATGGAAAGCCTTCAGCTCTTTACCACTGAGTCTGATGTTAGTTGTGGGTTTCTCATATATACCTTTATAATTTTGTGGTATATTTCTTTTACACATAATTTATTGAAAGTTTATATCAGAGAGTTGAGATGTTGAATTTTACCAAATTTTTTATCAGCATCTATTGAGATGCTCGTATAATTTTTGTCTTTCATCCTATTTATGCAGTGTGTCACATTTATTGATTGTTCTAAGTTGAAACATCCCTGCATCTGAGGGGTAAATTCCATTTGATCATGGTATATCATCTTTTCAATGTGCTATTGAGTTTCGTTTGCTAGTATTTTGTTGAGAATGTTTATATCTCTATACATCTCTATAAGGATATTGTTCTGAATTTTTTTTTACTTGTGGCTTTGGTATCTGCATAATTCTGGCCTTGTAAAATGAGTTTGAGGGGCTCCCTCTTCAATTTTTTGGAAGTGAAAGTAGAGAAGATATTAGTTTGTGACTGCTAGGGTTAGCTGAAAACATGCACATTAGTGCAGTCCAGCGATAAGAGTCAAGGCTGACTTGGGAGTCCAAGAAGCTGCAGGGTCCAGGCTGTCTGCAGGTGCTAGTTTCCAGTGTTCACACAGAATTTGATGCTGGTGATAGAAGCCAGGGCCAATGGCTTGCATGTACATAGCTTCAGAGACTAGCTGCAGATACACACATTGGTGCTGGCCAGTGACAGGAATCAAGGCTGGTATCAGGACCACAAGCAGCTGTGCAGAGTGGGGACCAGGACCACAAGGAGCTGTACAGAGTGGGGAGGGTCTCAGGCAGCTGGTGTCTGCAAACAGAAAAGACTGTGGTGCTTTGAAGTTTTTTATCCCAAGAAAAATCTGCAAATAATCTGTGGTGGCTGTGTTGGCTGTTGGTTTCCTCAGTGGAGAAAGCCATCGGGGTCCTCTGTGAATCAGTCAGGTCTATGAAGAGGTTCTCAGTGATGAAAGCTGGGAGTGTTCCAAAGTGTCTAAAAGGGCTGTTGAACTCCTCAAGTAGCAAAGGTTGCTGGGATCCACTCCAGCACAGGCTGTAGGGTACAATTGTCACTTCTGCCATGTGGCAAATACTGTTTGCCCCATGTTTATTTCTTGTTTCCAGCTGTCTCAGTTTTACTGGTATCTGGGAGGGTTGGGAGTAAAGCAGATACTTTGTTGAAAGCATTGAAAAGTTGGAGACTGATTATTCATTTTGTTCTCCTTTTCCTGGTGAGAGATGCTCTTTTAGTCTAGGAAGTTTTCCTTGGTGAGAAAGAGAGCTGCCTGGGCCACGAGAGGATGCAGGCAAATGAAACTGTTCTTCCTATCTTTGTGAACTTATTTTCAGGTGTTTTGCTTTACTATGTTGTTAAACTTTTTAAGTGGACTCCTGAGCTCTCTCGGACTTATTTTTGTTCATGGACAGCTATCTAATTGCTCTCTACAGGAGCACTGTGGCTGGGATCTTCTACTCTACTACTTTGGTGATGTCACTCTTCATCATTGAGTTATATTTTATAGAATCTAGTTCTCTGGTGAAATTGTCCGTTCTTTTACCTATTTAGACCATCTGTTTCTCATTTAACACATTAATCACTAATTACAACCTTTCCTACATTATACTCAGAAGCTACACATAGGAAAACTGGAAAATTTAAGAAAAATTTTATAATTCACATAATATATAAAAAGTATGGGGGAAAAACAAGCAAAAAATATGGGACCCCTCAGAAACAGAAACTATGACATCAGGGGGCTAGACAAAGAATACTGGTCATATTCTAAAATTTTGCTAAGGTAAATTTTGATAGAAAAAGGTATGAGTGCCCTTACTGCATAGCATGAATACTATAAAGAAAGATTATTCATGAAGATTTATAACTCAAAAATAAAATTCTGATATATGATCAAGCTGAGATAAACAGAATCTATTTAATTGAATATGTTTATACATATGGCAATCTAATGCCAATGAAATGTTTAAAAATTGTATATAAAATATGGATTTATTGAGAAACCCAAGTACCAATATTTTGAAAATGTCATATATATAAACAAAGAGTATATATAATGTGTCCTTTGATTAAAATAGCAGCAAGACAGGGGCGCCTGGGTGGCTCAGTGGGTTAAAGCCTCTGCCTTCGGCTCGGGTCATGATCCCAGGGTCCTGGGATTAAGCCCCACGTCGGGCTCTCTGCTCCACGGGGAGTCTGCTTCCTCCTCTCTCTCTGCCTGCCTCTCTGCCTAGTTGTGATTTCTGTCAAATAAATAAAATATAAAAAAAAATAGCAGCAAGACAGACTTGCTTGACATAATCTGTGATAACTTCCTATTAAAGTAACTACTGAAGGCATAAGAAAAGATGAGAATACTATCTCAATGTTAGATAACTCTTAACCATGTATTATCATATGAGGGTACCTAGTTGGTAAAAACAAAATTGATGTATAAGAAGAAGAAATGATAACTGATGAAAGTGTAGTTTACAGGAGATATTTGAGGACCTTGCCTTTACAGTAGTAGCCTTGAGTTTTCTATAGTAATATGAATTAAAAGAATATAGAATGGGTATAAAAATCAAGAATGTTTCGAGTTTTTTTAATTAGTAATATGAAAGTACATGTATATCTAAGATTTTCTATATTCCTAGAGAGTAGAATATAAGGTCTTCTATTGAGCACGAAAGGAGAAACCAGATATCATAAGAGGATAAAGAAAAAAATTTAAATATCCTTACAGTCTTTCCCCACTGGATTTCCAGAGTGCTTAAACTTCTACCCAGGAGATTAGAAGTCATTATCTGGAATCTGGACCAAGAGGCAGCATGAGCTTCAAGAAAAGAAGTTAATATTGTAAGAGAGAGAGACATGCAGGAAAGAAACAAAAGAGACCTCTAAAAAGTTAAAGCTACTAATATTGATTAAAACTTGTGCCAAATGAGAATTGTCATCACCACGTGGTTTTGGTCTATACAAGTATGGTCTTTTAAACATAAAAACTTCATGAGTCTGATCCAGAATATTTTTTCATTTTTTTTTATTTTTTTTATTCGTTTATTTATTTACAGCATAACAGTGTTCATTGTTTTTGCACCACACCCAGTGCTCCATGCAGTATGTGCCCTCCCTATTACCCACCACCTGGTTCCTCAACCTCCCACCCCACCCCACCCCCTGCCTTCAAAACCCTCTGGTTGTTTTTCAGAGTCCATAGTCTCTCATGGTTCATCTCCCCTTCCAGGTTTCCTCAACTCCCTCTCCTCTCCATCTCCCCATGCCCTCCATGTTATTTGTTATGCTCCACAAATAAGTGAGACCATATGATACTTGACTCTCTCTGCTTGACTTATTTCGCTCAGCATAATCTCTTCCAGTCCCGTCCATGTTGCTACAAAAGTTGGGTATTCATCCTTTCTGATGGAGGCATAATACTCCATCGTGTATGCAGACCACATCTTCCTTATCCATTCATCCATTGAAGGGCATCTTGGTTCTTTCCACAGTTTGGCGACCGTAGCCATTGCTGCAATAAATATTGGGGTACAGATGGCCCTTCTTTTCACTATATCTGTATCTTTGGGGTACATACCCAGCAGTGCAATTGCAGGGTCATAGGGAAGCTCTATTCTTAATTTCTTGAGGAATCTCCACATTGTTCTCCAAAGTGGCTGCACTAACTTGCATTCCCACCAACAGTGTAAGAGGGTTCCCCTTTCTCCACATCCTCTCCAACACACGTTGTTTCCTGTCTTGCTAATTTTGGCCATTCTAACTGGTGTCAGGTAGTATCTCAATGTTGTTTTAATTTGAATCTCCCTGATGACTAGTGATGATGAACATTTTTTCATGTGTCTGATAGCCATTTGTATGTCTTCATTGGAGAAGTGTCTGTTCATATCTTCTGCCCATTTTTCAATATGATTATCTGTTTTGTGTGTGTTGAGTTTGAGAAGTTCTTTATAGATCCTGGATATCAACCTTTTGTCTGTACTGTCATTTGCAAATATCTTCTCCCATTCCGTGGGTTGCCTTTTTGTTTTGTTGACTGTTTCCTTTGCTGTGCAGAAGCTTTTGATCTTGATGAAGTCCCAAAAGTTCATTTTTGCTTTTGTTTCCTTGGCCTTTGGAGACATACCTTGAAAGAAGTTGCTGTGGCTGATATCGAAGAGGTTACTGCCTATGTTTTCCTCTAGGATTCTGATATATTCCTGTCTCACGTTGAGGTCTTTTATCCGTTTCAAGTTTATCTTTGTGTATGGTGTAAGAGAATGGTCAAGTTTCATTCTTCTACATATCGCTGTCCAGTTTTCCCAGCACCATTTATTGAAGAGACTGTCTTTTTTCCATTGAATATTTTTTCCTGTTTTGTCGAAGATTATTGGACCATAGAGTTGAGGGTCCATATCTGGGATCTCCACTCTATTCCACTGGTCTATGTGTCTGTTTTTATGTCAGTACCACACTGTTTTGGTGATCACAGCTTTGTAGTAAAGCTTGAAATCGGGTAACGTGATGCCGCCAGTTTTGTTTTTGTTTTTCAACATATCCTTAGCAATTCGGGGTCTCTTTTGATTCCATACAAATTTTAGGATTATTTGTTCCAGCTCTTTGAAAAATACCGGTGGAATTTTGATCGGAATGGCATTAAAAGTATAGATTGCTCTAGGCAGTATAGACATTTTAACAATGTTTATTCTTCCAATCCAAGAGCATGGAACAGTCTTCCATCTTTTTGTGTCTTCTTCAATTTCTTTCATGAGTGTTCTGTAGTTCCTCGAGTACAGATCCTTTACCTCTTTGGTTAGGTTTATTCCCAGGTATCTTATGGTTCTTGGTGCTATAGTAAATGGAATCGATTCTCTAATTTCCCTTTCTGTATTTTCATTGTTAGTGTATAAGAAAGCCACTGATTTCTGTACATTGACTTTGTATCCTGCCACGTTACTGAATTGCTGTATGAGTTCTAGTAGTTTGGGGGTCGAGTCTTTGGGGTTTCCCATATAAAGAATCATGTCATCTGCGAAGAGAGAGAGTTTGACTTCTTCCTTGCCAATTTGGATACCTTTGATTTCTCTGTTGTCTGACTGCCATTGCTAGGACATCCAATACTATGTTGAACAAGAGTGGTGAGAGGGGGCATCCTTGTCGTGTTCCTGATCTCAACGGGAAGGCTGCAAGCTTTTTCCCATTGAGGATGATATTTGCTGTGGGTCTTTCATAGATAGATTTTATGAAGTTCAGGAATGTTCCCTCTATCCCTATACTTTGAAGCGTTTTCATCAGGAACGGATGCTGGATTTTGTCAAATGCTTTTTCTGCATCAATTGAGAGGACCATGTGGTTCTTCTCTCTTCTCTTATTGATTTGTTCTATCACATTGATTGATTTGCGAATGTTGAACCAACCTTGCAACCCAGGGATGAATCCCACCTGGTCATGGTGGATAATCTTTTTAATGTGCTGCTGGATCCTGCTTGCTAGAATCTTGTTGAGAATCTTAGCATCCATATTCATCAGTGATATTGGTCTGAAATTCTCCTTTTTGGTAGGGTCTTTGCCTGGTTTGGGGATCAGGGTAATGCTGGCTTCATAAAAAGAGTCTGGAAGTTTTCCATCTGCTTCAATTTTTTGGAACAGCTTCAGGAGAATTGGTGTTATATCTTCTTTGAAAGTTTGGAAGAATTCCCCAGGGAATCCGTCAGGTCCTGGGCTCTTGTTTTTTGGGAGGTTTTTGATCACTGCTTCAATCTCATTACTAGATATCGGTCTATTCAGGTTGGCAATTTCTTCCTGGTTCAATTTTGGGAGTTTGTAGTTTTCCAGGAATGCATCCATTTCATCTAGGTTGCTTAGCTTATTGGCATATAACTGTTGGTAATAATTTCTGATGATTGTTCCTATTTCCTTGGTGTTAGTTGTGATCTCTCCCTTTTCATTCATAATTTTATTAATTTGAGATTTCTCTCTTTTCTTTTGGATTAGTGTGGCCAATGGTTTATCGATCTTATTGATTCTTTCAAAAAACCAGCTTCTAGTTTCATTGATATGTTCTACTGTATCTCTCATTTCTACCTCATTGATCTCTGCTCTAATCTTGATTATTTCCCTTCTTGCATGTGGAGTTGGTTTGATTTGTTGTTGATTCTCCAGTTCTTTAAGGTGTAGAGACAGCTGGTGTATTCTGGATTTTTCAATGATTTTGAGGGAGGCTTGGATGGCTATGTATTTCTCCCTTAGAACCGCCTTTGCTGTATCCCATAGGTTTTGGACCAAAGTGTCTTCATTCTCATTGCTTTCCATGAATTGTTTAAGTTCATCTTTGATCTCCTGGTTGATCCAAGCATTCTTAAGCAAGGTGGTCTTTAGCTTCCAGGTGTTTGAGTTCCTTCTGAACTTTTCCTTGTGATTGAGTTCCAGTTTCAAAGCATTGTGATCTGAGAATATGCAGGGAATAATGTCAGTCTTTTGGTATCGGTTGAGTCCTGCTTTGTGACCCAGTATGTGGTCTATTCTGGAGAAGGTTCCATGTGCACTTGAGAAGAATGAGTATTCTGTTGTTTTAGGGTGGAATGTTCTGTATACGTTGATGAAGTCCATCTGGTCCAATGTTTCATTCAATGCTCTTATTTCTTTATTAATTTTCTGCTTCGATGATCTGTCTATTTCTGAGAGAGGCGTATTAAGATCTCCTACTATTATTGTATTCATATCAATATGACTCTTTATCTTCATTAAGAGTTTTCTTATGTAATTGGGTGCTCCCATATTGGGGGCATAGATATTCACAATTGTTAGATCATCTTGGCAGATAGTCCCTTTAAGAATTATGTAGTGTCCTTCTGTATCTCTGACTACAGTCCTTAGTTTAAAATCTAATTTATCTGATATGAGAATCGCTACTCCGGCCTTCTTTTGAAGCCCATTGGCATGAAAGATGCTTCTTCATCCCTTCACTTTCAGTCTGGGTGTATCCTTAGGTTCAAAATGGGTCTCTTGTAGACAACATATGGATGGGTCCTGTCGTTTTATCCAATCTGCAACCCTGTGTTGTTTTATGGGTGCATTTAGGCCATTCACATTGAGAGTGATTATTGAGAGATAGGTTTTTATTGACATCGTATTGCCTTTGAAGTCTTTCTGTCTGTAGATTGTTTCTATATTTCTGTTCAATGATATTCTTAGGATTTTTTCTCTTTTACATGATCCCCCTTAATATTTCCTGCAGTGTCGGCTTGGTGGTTGCATAGTCTTTTAAGCCTTGCTGGTCTTGGAAACTCTTTATCTCTCCATCCATTTTAAAAGTCAGTCTTGCTGGATAGAGTATTATTGGTTGCATGTTCTTCTCATTTAGTAGTCTGAATATATTTTGCCAGCGCTTCCTGGCTTGCCAGGTCTCTGTGGACAGGTCTGACGTTATTCTAATGGGCTTTCCTCTGTACGTAAGGAGCTTTTCTGTCCTAGCTGCTTTTAAGAGGGTCACTCTTGAAACATAATTCCTCATTCTAACTATAAGGTGTCGTGAGGACTTTCGAGAATTTAAAATCTTGGGAGGAAATCTTTCTGCCTCTAGTACATGAACATTGTTTCCATTCGTGAGATTGGGAAAATTTTCATAGACAACTTCTTCCACTATATCTTCTAGACTTCTTTCTTTTTCCTCCCCTTTAGGGATTCCAATAATTCTGACGTTGGAACATTTCATGGCATCATTTATTTCCCTGATTCTGTTTTCGTGGCTTCTGAGCTGTTTGTTCCAGGCTTCCTCCTGATCCTTTCTCTCTATCTGTTTGTCTTCCAGATCACTAATTCTATCTTCTGTCTCAGTTATCCTAGCTTTTAGAGAATTTAGATTCGATTGGAACTCATTGAGAGCATTTTGAACATCATCCCTGGTGGCTTTCAGTTCTGCCCTAATCAATTCTGTTTGGTCGTCCATGGCTTTCTCCAACCTAGCTATTGCCTGGATAATTGTTAGTCTGAATTCCTTTTCTGACATATTGTCTATGTCAATAGCCATTAGCTCTGTTGCAGAAGGCCCATCCTCTGTATTTTTCTTCTGTTGGGTATTCCTCCTCCTAGTCATTTTGGAAAGAGTTGACTGAACAGATGCAGCTGGACTTATCGATTGTGGTGCAGTCAATGTGCACCCTGGAACACTTCTGTGCAATCAGGATTCCCCACCCAAATGAGAGAAAAAAGAAAAGAAAAAGAAATAGAGAAGAAGAAAGAAAAAAAAAGGAAAGAAAAAAGGAAAAAAAAAAAGAGAGAGAGAGAGATAGGAAAAAAAGGGAAGATAAAAGAGAAGGCTGAGCCCAAATGGGCCACAAGGTAAGATTTATGAAGTATACAAACAAAAACAGACAAACAAAAAGACTGATTAAAGTATATGACAAGAGAAAAAAATATATATATAAGCAAAAAAAAGGGAAGAACCTCATCAGAAAGAACCCCAAGTATAAGATTTATATATTATCAGGACAAACACAAATTCACAGAAACACTGACAGAAGGAAAAATTGGGAGAGTGGTTTTAAATTCTCAGTGTGGGTGAGGAAGTTTATTTTGATTCTTCCTGAAGGTATCTTGATGTTTTTGTTAAGGGACTCAACTTTCCTAAGTTACAGGAGGATTAGAAACTGGTTTGCCTATAGGGGTAGCATTGATTGGGGAAAGGGGATTACCTTGAAGTTTAACTCTATATGTATAGTAGAAAATAAAAATTAAAAAAGAATAAACTAGACTAAACTAAGTTAAAATTAAAAAAGAATTAAAAAAATAGAAAAACAAAAGAAAAACACAGGTGTATGTATCAAAAAGTTCAGGTTAGAAGGTTATTAAAGAATTTGATGTACTGGACATCTCGGTGTGATGGTAAATAGGTTAAAAAATTATCTGTATGTATAAAAAAAAAAAGAACCAGAATATTGGTAAAGAGTTAAAAATAAAAGTTGTATTTATGAAGTAGTGGTGATTGTTCTCTTGTAGTCTTTTTTTTTTTTCTTTTCTTCCTTCCTGGTTGGTTTTCTGGGGGAGGGGCCTGCCACGTGGGTTTTCAGACAATGATGTTCCCTGAGTTAGGTCCTCCCGGTCCCCTCAAGGGGGTGAGCTCTGAGGAAACTTTTTTTTTCAGCCTTTTGTTCTCTGGGGGTTTTTATGTTCTTTCATCTGCTTTCTCTCGCCTTGACAGCTTTTGATGGTTTTTGGTGGTTTAGAGGAGAGCAAACTGCACCCCGACCTCAGAGAGAAGCCCCAGAATGTTTTGGAAAAGCTGCTGGCTGAGTCGGTTCTGAGTCACTGTCCCTGGGGGTGCAGGAGCTCCTCGTTGTACCCAAAACCAGGGCAGCGGTGGCTGTCTAGGCAGCTCCAGACCGCCAGAGAGGTTCTGAGCAGAGATTGCACACTGAGATTTTCCCGCTGTCCTGGGCTGGGAATGTCAGGTTTTTCCGGATGCCAGAGCTCCAGGCTAGCGCCTATGAGCATGTATCCCAAGGGAGGGTGTGGCGCGCGCGCGTTTCAGGATTGACGTCTGGCCAGGCTCCCAGCCCTCACGGGAGCCAGACCCGGACTTGTTCTTGGGTGCGCTGGCGTTCAGGTGCACTGGCGGCTCAGGGACAGAGACCTGATTTCTCCGCCGCACTCTCTCTGGCTCCGCTCCAGGGGAGGCTGTCCTGGGTCGGGGGTCTTAGGTCCCTGACCCTAACCGCCCAGGTTCCCACTATTACCCCCCGCGATCCTTTGCTGTTTGTTTTTTGAGTGCTTTCAACCAGACTCCAAGTTAATGCTGGTCCCCAGATGCAGATCACTCTCGTGTTGGGGTATTACTTTCCAATCGGTCACCTTTGGTGGCTCCCTCCCCCTTTTGTTTATCTTCCGGTATCAGTCCGATGCTCCCAGTCTGCTTTACCTGCCACTGGCGTCTTCTGCTCCTGTAGAGATCCAGACGTGTATAATTCTGATCTCAGGCTGATTTCATGGGTGGTCGGAGTTCTTTGGTAGGTAATCAGCTCACTTTAGGGTACAGGTTGAAATGGTGCCTCCTCCTACTTCCCTGCCATCTTGACTCCTCCTGATCCAGAATATTTTAACCTAAAAATAACTTCATAAGTCCGGTCCAGAATGTGATGTGTAGTTAGCTTGCATTGTCCATAAGTTAATGTAATTTTTCCTCTTTTCTATTATCTGTAGTCAGGATCCATGTTTTCACCTAAGTCTGAAAGCTAGAGATGGGCTGTAAAAATCATGAAAGTAGAAAATATAAAGAAGCCTGCTTTTCTGACCACGTTTCTGCTAGATACATAAATAATAACACTGATAGTATCAATATTCCCTATTATGATGAACACTTGCTGTGTTTATTATGGGATAAGATGCTTATGCATATCTTCATGGATTATGTAATCTTAAGTTCACAACTACCTTATGATGTGATTAGTTTTATAACAGCTAAGCTTATACTTGCTACTTTATTTTTAAATAAATCACCTCTCCCATACGTTTATAAGTAAACAGGTATTTATTTAAAAAAATAGCACCCTTAATTGAAAAAGAAATAACCAAAGAGAATACTTTGGTTAAATTTACAAATAATTTGACAGCTGATTGTTCAATAGCAACACTAAAAGACAGAAATTGTCATATGATTAAATGATAAGGAAATATAACCTGTAATTCTATAAAACACAAAGATGTGAAGACATAAGGTAGCTTATATCATGGAATAACCTGTGAAATAAATTAATTGTTTCTTGATGAAAACAATATTATGTAGGGACACTATAATTCTTTATTTAAAATGTCTATTATTCAATATATAATTAACAGATATGCCACTAGACAAGCCCAAATGAGAGGGGAAGAATGAAAAGGCAAGAAGAAAAGCATAGAAGAGAAACAGACCATTGTTGTGGCAGATTATAACATTAGTAGACATAGACCTTCAAATTATTGTGATTAATAGCTCAGAAGAATAGATAGCAACTTGAAGAATTGTAACAGAGAATGATTTACTCTAAGATAAACTCATTTGTTTTTTTCCTGTATTAGAGTTCCTATTTCTAGAACAACAACAAAATTCAACAGCAGGAATTAAAAATTCTCCTTTTGGTTTAACAATAGATTAGATAAAGCAGAAAGAAAAAAAAATGTAGACTGTAGGTAGGTGAGTAAGAAGAAATATTCAGATTGACATACAGAAGGGAAAAAAAAGAAATGAAAAATACATACATGAAAACAAGATAGTAGATATTTCTGTCAAACTTCAATGAATCCAGAATACCTATTGTAGTCTCTAAAATAATAGCAAACAAAGAAAATCCAAAATAAGAAGTGTATAACTGACAAGATCCCAAGATCATGACCTTACCCTAAATCAAGAGTTGGACACTTAATCAGCTAAGCCACCTAGGCATCCCCCCAAAATTGCCCAACTTAAAATAAATAAATAAATAAATGAGATTGCTTATAAGAGCCACACTTTAATTTTTTTATTTCATTGTATTTTTTCCCTTTTTTCTCTGTATTTTTGCCCCATTGACTGCCACAATCAGACAGAGTATGAGAACACATTTTTCTTGCATCTCGAATTGGAAACCTTAGCATCAGTTACTGCCACAAGTCTGTCAAATACATACATGAGGCAGTAAACATAAGAACTCTGGAAGGAGGAAAATTTTTAAAAAGACTATAGCATGGAAATATGAGTAATAAAGGTGTAACTATACTAAAACCAAATATGAATCAAATTATTAATTGGACTAGAGAACATATTTTATTTGATAAACCTGTTAATACATAATAAATATGTATAACGATTCTAAGTGTGCGTGTGTCTAATACCGTAGCCAATAGGATACATAAGATGTAATTTAGGTATAACTAAAAGAACAAATTTACAAACTTAATGGATGTTTCCAACACTTGCTCTCTGTCACTATTAGAAAAATCAGAACATCAGTAAAGATATAGATTTGGAAAACGCAAAATCTTTAGACATAACAACTTCAGAAAATGTGAAAAGAACTGAATTAAGGAATGACAGAATACAGTTTTATTTAAATGCACATGGAATGTTTATCAAAATTTGCCATATATTGGGCTCTTAAGCAGATCTACATAACTAAAGTTATTTAAATCACGAGAATATTCTCTGACCACAGTGAGATTAAAACATCCTTAAATTTTTATAAATTAAATGACATACTTTTAATTTTTTTTTTTTTTGGAAGAGAGAGTACATACCCATGCAAGTGGAGGTGGGTGGGGGGTAGGGAAGGGGCAGAGAGAATCCTAAGCAGGCTCCACACCCAGTGCAGAACCTTATGTGAGACTTTATCTCACAACCCTGAGATCATGAGATCATGACCCACCCTAAAAATCAACAGTTGGATGCTTAACCAACTGAGCCACTCAAGTGCCCCAATAAACAACATACTTTGAAATAACCAGAAGGTTAAAAAAAAAAAAAAAGGAAGAAGAAGAAAAATTTCAAATTGATAATCCAACTTTACATCTTAAGGAACTAAAAAAGACAAACTTAACGCAAAGCTAACAGAAGAAAGGAAATAATGAAGGTTAGAACATAGATAAACAAAACAAAGAAGAACAAAAAAGAATAACACCAAGAGTTGATTCCTTGAAAAGTTAAAAAAGAGTAACAAACCTTTAGCTAGACTAACTAAGAACAAAAGAAGACACAAATAACTAAAATCAGAATATGAGTTTGGGGAATTACCATCAGTGTTACAGATACAAAAACAATTTTAACAGAACAATCATATGAACAATTATATACCAAAAATTAGAGACCCTATATGAAATGGGGAAATTTTCAGACACATGTGGATTACCAGACTCCAAAAAAATAGACAAATCAGAACATAGCTATGAAAGACCCGCGGATCCCCGTACCCAAGAATTCAACACTGCCACAGGATGCAAACAGCAAGAGGATCTTTATTGTAACGCGGGCGCCTGCGGGTGGTCAGCAGCTCCTGCCAGCTGAGCACACCAGGCTGGGGTGGTGCAGGGTTTTTATAGACAGGTACAAACAAGTTTTGGGTGGGGCGGAGCTGATTGGCTGACAGTTTGAACATTTGAAAAAGGCATACTTGGCGTTAGCGGATTGGCTTTGGAGGACCCACGCGCGCGAAGACGAAGGCGGGAAGGGGGGGTAGAGTGGGGGAGCGGGAAGCGGACTTACAGAAGCAGATGCTTAGTTACAGGAACCTGATTGGTCTATTTAAATTAAGCATAGTCAGGCGTTGGGTTCAAGACAAAGACATAGCTGTTTGTTCTGGCGTGGCGGCCTTGTTTCAGCACTCTGGAAAAAGCCCTCAGCAAGGAGGAAGGGGGTCTTTCATTCCCCCCTTTTTCTTTATCATGGATAGAACCTTATATCCATTTGTCCTGTACTTATATTATATCAGTTTGGGGATGTTGGTGGCTTATGGGGATCATCGTGTTGACCTATGTCCCAAGATCCCATAGCCAGTTTACAGAAATCCGGATACAGGGTAGGCCACCATGTATTAGGGGCGTGTTGGGCCGTACTGGACCAGATAGCTTCCCCCGTTTGAGAGAGAACCTGCCAGGTTAATTGCTTGGGGAGATGTGGGCTGGTGCCATTTATAGGGGAAAGGAAAGAGAATAAGCAAAAGAGTAAGATCAACGGCGAATGAGTCTTATCTTTAGTGGGTTTGGGGAGCATTGGACGGTCCATTCCGAGTTCTGAGGGTGTCCTGTCTGTTCTTCCGGGTGTGCCGCTTTCACGTGGGAGGCGTGGATCCAGGCTGCAATCCCGTCAACTTTTAGCGCCGTGGGCGTTGTCAGGAGTACCGTGTGGGGTCCTTTCCAACGAGGTTCAAGGTTTGTGGCTCGATGTCTGTGGACCCAAATGATGTCTCCGATCTTGTAGGGATGAGGCCGCAATGAGGTGTTAAGTTTTTCCTCGTAGGCGGCAGCCAGGGGTTTCCAGACCTCTTGTTGCACCAGCTGCAAGGCTTGCAGATGGGCCTGTATGGAGGGGGAGGGGGAATGAGCAGAGATATCTGGCGCAAAGAACGTGACAGCGGGGGGCGGAGCACCATAGAGAATTTTGAAGGGGGTTAATCCATGGGGGCCTGGAGTATTTCTGGCCCGATAGAGTGCTAGAGGTAGGAGCAATACCCAATCTTTAGAGCCAGTTTCAAGCAGTAATTTAGTTAGAGTCTCCTTAATGGTTCTATTCATCCTTTCTACCTGTCCTGAACTCTGGGGTCTGTAAGCACAATGTAGTCTCCAATCAATCCCCAGCAGCTTGGCCACCGACTGACTTACCTGGGAGACAAAGGCGGGCCCGTTGTCAGACCCTAGTACCTCGGGCATTCCATACCTTGGAAAAATTTCCTCCAGTAGCTTCTTGGCGACTATGTTGGCGGTTTCCTTTTTAGTAGGAAAGGCTTCTGTCCATCCTGAAAAGGTGTCTAGAAAAACTAAGAGGTATTTATATCCATACATACCAGGTTTAATTTCGGTAAAGTCAATTTCCCAATGTGTACCAGGTCGACGACCACGTACCCGGACACCTGGTCCAATAATAGTCTTCCCAGGATTGACTTGGGCGCAGGCTTTACAATTAGCAGCTGCTTGACGAAGAAGGAAGTTTTGTTTAGGGAAGTAGTTTTTTGAATTGGCCCTATCCATTAGGGATTTCATCTTGTTCGCGCTCAGATGAGTCAGCTGATGGAGGTGATTAATTAGTTCCTTCGCCATCTTTATAGGTACTATGGCCTTTCCTCGGTATTCCCATCAGTTTAGGGCTGAGTTGTAATTGGCCCCTATCTTCTGTATGAAGTCCAAGTCAGCCTGCTCATAATTCCAAATGGGGGTCTCATCTGGCCCTTCTATCTCAGTGAGTATAGTAACAGTTAATAGTTGGGGCCCCAAAGCTGCCTGTTTGGCTGTCGCATCAGCTAGGCGGTTTCCTTTCGCCTCAGGGGTGTCCCCTTTTTGATGGCCAGGGCAGTGCATTATGCTCAGCTTCTTGGGGAGGAATAAGGCTTTTAATAGGGCCAGTATTTCGGTCTTATTTTTAATCTCCTTACCGTCAGAGGTTAGTAGTCCCCTCCGCCGATAAATTTCTCCGTGAATATGGGCAGTGGCAAAGGCATATCTGCTGTCTGTATAGACATTAAGATTCTTACCTTCTGCCAGTTGGAGGGCCTGAGTTAAGGCGATCAATTCTGCCCGCTGCGCCGAGGTGCCTTCTGGTAGCGCGCTTGCCCATACAATTTGAGAGTCGGTCGTGATGGCCGCTCCTGCTCGTCGTTTTCCATCCTGCAGGTAGCTACTGCCATCAGTATACCAGGTCAGGTCTGCATCCTTCATGGGCTGGTCAGTTAGGTCGGGCCGTGTCCCATGTGTTTCAGCAAGGATCTGGTGACAGTCATGCAATGGTGCCTCCCCAGGAGTGGGCAATAAAGTTGCGGGGTTAAGAGTCACTATAGGTCCGAACTGGATCCTGTCTGAGTCCAGGAGGAGGGACTGATAATGAGTCAGGCGAGCATTAGACAGCCAGCGGTCTGGTGGTTGGCGGATTAAAGACTCCACTGTATGTGGAGCCAGGATGGTTAGGGGCTGTCCTAAAGTTAGTTTGGTTGCGTCCTTGATGAGGACCATGATTGCTGCTATCATTTTTAGACATGGTGGCCAGCCTGCCGCCACGGGGTCTAACTTTTTGGACAGGTAGGCGATAGGGCGTCTCCAAGGCCCGAGCCTTTGAGTTAAGACCCCCTTAGGAAATCCTTGTTTTTCATCAACAAAGAGGTTGAAGGGTTTTGTTATGTCTGGCAGGCCTAATGCTGGAGATGTAAGGAGTGCTTGTTTGATATGATCAAATGCCTGCTGTTGTTGCTCAGTCCAAACAAAAGGTGTATCTTGTTTTGTTAAGGGGTACAAAGGAGCCACTATCTCCGCAAACCCTGGAATCCATAGTCTACAGAAGCCTGCAGTTCCTAAGAATTCCCGCAATTGCCTGTGGTTTTGAGGTGTGGGAATGCCAGAGATAGTCTCTTTTCTCATGGCTGTTAGCCATCGTTGGCCATTATATAGCTCATAACCCAGGTAAGTGACTTTAGTCTGGCAGATCTGGGCCTTCTTTGCGGATGCCCTATATCCCAGTTGGCCTAGGGTTAATAGGAGGTTCCCAGTACCTGTTCGGCAGTCCTCTTCATTGGTAGCCGCTAATAGAATGTCATCGACATACTGGAGCAGGATCAGAGAGGGACGTCTTACCCGGAAGTCGGCCAGGTCCTGGTGAAGGGCTTCATCGAACAGCGTTGGGCTATTTTTAAACCCTTGTGGTAGCCGTGTCCAGGTTAACTGACCTGATATTCCCAAGTCTGGATCCTTCCATTCAAAGGTGAAGAGGGGCTGACTCTGAGGACTTAGTCTCAAACAGAAGAAAGCATCTTTGAGATCTAGGACCGTATACCAGAAGTGGGTTGGAGGCAGGGAACTAAGTAAGTTGTAAGGGTTGGGCACCGTAGGGTGGATGTCTTCTACCCTCTTATTGACCTCTCTTAGGTCTTGGACCGGCCGGTAATCATTGGTGCCAGGTTTCTTGACGGGTAACAGAGGAGTGTTCCAGGAGGACCGGCATGGGGCTAAAATGCCCTGGTCTAGTAACCGCCTTATGTGCGGTTTGATGCCCTGGTAGGCCTCATTGGACATAGGATATTCCTTAACATTGACAGGAACGGCCGTTGCCTTTAATTGTATGTGAATGGGGGGCTGCTGGATAGCTAGTCCCATTCCTCCTGTTTCCGCCCAGGCATCCAGGTAAGACGCAAGCCAGGACTCTATATTTCTCTGAGGTTGGGAGGGCTCCTCATGAAGTCTATATTCTTCCTCTAACTGTAGGTAAGGACGTGTAAAGAAGTCCCGCTGGGGCCGGTCACAGTGGCCCCCTGTGGCTCGAAATGGATTTGAGCCTTGAGCTTGGTTAATAAATCTCTCCCCAGGAGTGGGTAGGGGCAGTCAGGCACATGAAGGAATGAGTGAGAAACTTTACCTGAAGCCAGATGTACTTTTCTCTCCGTAGTCCATTTATATTGTTTTCCTCCTGTTGCTCCTTGAACCCATGCCATCCGGTCACTTAATGGTCCGAGGCTCTTGGTTAAAACGGAGTGTTGAGCCCCTGGATCTACTAAGAAGGTGACTGGTTGCCCCCCAACGGTTAGGGTTACCCGGGGTTCGGGGGGGGGGGCTCCTGACCCTGACGGCCCTAGTCTTCGTCTAAAGCCATAAGTCTTGTGACTTGCTTAGCATTTTCCTTAGGGTGTCGGAATTTCTTCGGGCATTCCTTGGCCCAATGTCCCCTTTCTTTACAGTAGGCACATTGGTTTCGGTCTGCTCGGGGCCTCCTTATGTCTCCCTCCCTGTCTGACTTTCCTGCCTCTGGTCCTTGGCTGCCTTGCACTACAGCGGCCAAGATTTTGCTAAGTTCCTTACTTCATTTATGTTCTCGTTTCTCTTCCCTTTCTTCAGCTTCCTTCTTTAGTTTCTCCTCTCTTTCTTCCTGCAACTTTCTAAGTCATTCCTCCTTTTCTTCCTGAGTCTCTCTTTTATTAAAAATCTTTTCTGCCTCCTTTAATAAATCTTGCAAAGAGAAATCTTGTAGATTCTCTAAGCGCTGTGGTTTATTCCTTATATCTGGTGCTGACTGCCATATAAACGTCATGGAAATGTTTCCTCTCTGCTCGTTGCTATCTGGGTCAAAGGGCGTATACCTGCGATAAGCCTCCTTAAGCCTTTCTAGGAAAGCGGTTGGAGATTCCTCTGACCCCTGAGTGACCTGTCTTACCTGAGCCAAATTGGTGGGGCGGCGCCCCGCATTATGGAGACCTGCTATAAGTAACTGGCGGTAAAGATTTAGGTGGGTCCTACCTTCAGCCGTGTTGAAATCCCAGACGGGACGAGTCAAAGGGAAGGCGGAATCTATCACATTAGGGAGTTGTGTGGGCCTTCCGTCTTCTCCTAAAACGTTTTTTTCTGGCCTCCAGGAAAACCTTTTGTCTCTCCTTAGTGGTGAGGAGAGCCTGCAAGAGTTGTTGACAGTCATCCCAGGTGGGTTGGTGTGTGATTAGAATGGATTCAATTAAGGCGGTTAGGGCTACGGGGTCCTGCGAAAAGGAAGGGTTATGGGACTTCCAATTATATAGGTCGGAGGCCGAAAAGGGCCAATATTGGAGTTGATTGCCTGGCCCTCCTCCTTGGTGCAGGGGAAAGAGCTTGGAAGTTCCTTCTTGTGTTGGCTCCCTGCGACCCCTAAGTCTTCCCACCATTGGAGATGGCAAGGGGTCCCTGGTCGAAGACTCGTTCTTTGACCTGCAAAATAACATGATGTTAAAGGTTCCATCTTTGGGCCACCCAACGTTAAAGGTAGGCCATTCTGAAGTACAAAGGGTCTGCCATTTCCTTCTTCTGACTTCCACCGACAGGTTATTGGCTCGGATTTGGACGTCTCTCCAGTGGCCTAAAGTGAGACTCAAAGGGGTGGTAAGAGTCTGTCCCATTTTGGAATCAAGGGAAACCCAACGGGCAACGAGAAAGACACACAGAACACACAAGACACTTAACGAGCCAGCAAAAAGAAACGCTGAGCGATTTCGGTGCGAAACCGAAAGTACAGATTCAGACGGCCATGAGGAATCCTCTGTGGCCCACAGAGGGACGTATCCCTCGGATACGTGTGGGGCCCTGAAAAAACGGGCCCCTCTGATCCCTGGGGCGTCCCCCAGGGTGGCAGGGGAGAAGTCCAAGTTCGTCAACTCCTTCTCAAGCTGCCCAGAATACAGATCTACTACACGTAGTAGTACAGTCCTATACAGGCGTATAGGCAGAACAAACGGGAGACGAGAACACGAGCACAAGACAGAAAATGAGAACACAGTTATTAAGGCTTAAATGCTGGCCAGCTTACCTCCCGGTGGGAGTCAGTTGGATCCTTGGGCAGGAGTCCGATGATCTCGGTGGGACCTCCAAATGAAAGACCCGCGGATCCCCGTACCCAAGAATTCAACACTGCCACAGGATGCAAACAGCAAGAGGATCTTTATTGTAACGCGGGCGCCTGCGGGTGGTCAGCAGCTCCTGCCAGCTGAGCACACCAGGCTGGGGTGGTGCAGGGTTTTTATAAACAGGTACAAACAAGTTTTTGGGTGGGGCGGTGCTGATTGGCTGACAGTTTGAACATTTGAAAAAGGCATACTTGGCGTTAGCGGATTGGCTTTGGAGGACCCGCGCGTGCGAAGACGAAGGCGGGAAGGGGGGTAGAGCGGGGGAGCGGGAAGCGGACTTACAGAAGCAGATGCTTAGTTACAGGAACCTGATTGGTCTATTTAAATTAAGCATAGTCAGGCGTTGGGTTCAAGACAAAGACATAGCTGTTTATTCTGGCGTGGTGGCCTTGTTTCAGCACTCTGGAAAAAGCCCTCAGCAAGGAGGAAGGGGGTCTTTCAGCTATAACAATAAAGAGATTAAATCCACAACAAAATACTAGATAAAATGAATCCAATAGCATATTAAAAGAATTATATACTATAACAGAGTGGAATTTATCCCAAGAATGCAGGGTTTTTCAACATAAAATCAATGATTAATAGACTAAAGAATTTTTAAAAAGCTACATGGCATTGCAATAGATGCAGAAAAAAATTTCACAAAATCTAAAACACTGTCATGCTAAAGGAAAACTCAGAAAATTAGGGGAAAAAAATCACAGCTAAAACCATATTCAGTAAACTGAATGCTTTTCCGCTAATATCAGGAACAAGATGAGGATGTCTGCTTCCACTGCTTCTATTCAACCTTCTAATGAGTCTAGGCAGAGTAATCAGCCATGGAAAAGATACACAAGACACTCAGATTAGAAAGGGAGACTTAAAACTGTCTTCAAGTGCAGATGACATAATCCTGTATTTAGAAAATCCCCCAAATAATCCACAAAAACCCCTATTAGAACTAACATATGACCCTGCAATTGCACTACTGGGTATTTACCCCAAAGATACAGATGTAGTGAAAAGAAGGGCCATCTGTACCCCAATGTTTATAGCAGCAATGGCCACGGTCGGCAAACTGTGGAAAGAACCAAGATGCCCCTCAACGGACGAATGGATAAGGAAGATGTGGTCCATATACACGATGGAGTATTATGCCTCTATCAGAAAGGATGAATACCGAGGAGTCAAGATGGCCTGGAAGTAGAAGGAGGTGCCTTTTCAACCTGTACCTAAAGTGAGCTGATTACCTACCAAAGAACTCCGACCACCCATGAAATCAGCCCGAGATCAGAATTATAAGACATCTGAATCTCTACAGGAGCAGAAGACACCAGTGGCAGGTAAAGCAGAGTGGGAACAACGGACTGATATCGAAAGATAAACAAAAGGGGGAGGGAGCCACCAGAGGTGACCGATTGGAAAGTAATACCCCAATACGAGAGTGCCCTGAGTTTGGGGACCAGCATTAACTTGGAGTCTGGTTGAAAGCACTCAAAAAAAAAAAAAAAAAAAAAAAAGCAAAGGATTACGGGGGAGATAGTGGGAATCTGGGTGCTTGGGGACTGGGACCTAAGTCCCCGGACCCAGGACAGCCACCCCTGGCGCTGAGCCAGAGAGAGTGCGGCAGAGAAATCAGGTCTCAGTCCCTGAGCCACCAGCATGCCTGAGCTGACAGCGCACCAGAGAACGAGTGGGGTCCGGCTCTGGTGAGGGGCTGGGAGCTGGACAGATGGCAATCCTGAAACGAGTGCCTCCCGCACCCTTCACTGGGAGAGGTGCTCATAGGTGTTAGCCTGGAGTTCTGGCATCCGGAAAAAAACAGACATTCCCAGCCCAGGACAGCGGGAAAATTTCAGTGTGTGATCTCTGCTTACAATCTCTCTGGCGGTCTGCAGCTGCCTAGACAGCTGCAACTGACCTGGTATTGGGTACAACCAGGAGCTCCTGCATCCCCAAGGACCATGACTCAGAACCGACTCTGCCAGCAGCTCTGCAGAGCATTCTGAGGCTTCTCTCTGAGAGGGAGGTCGGGGTGCAGTTTGCTCTCCTCTAAAACTCCAAAAACCATCAAAAGCTGTCAAGGCGAGAGAAAACAGATGAAAGAACATAAAAACCCCCAGAGAACAAAAGCCTGAAAAAAACAGTTTCCTCAGATCCCACCCCCTTGAAGGGAGCGGGAGGACCTAACTCAGGGAACATCATTGTCTGAAAACCCACGTGGCAGGCCCCTCACCAGAAAACCAACCAGGAGGGAAGAGAAAAAAAAAAAAAAAAAAAAAAGAAGACTACAAGAGAACAACCAGCACTACTTCATAAATACAACTTTTATTTTTAACTCTTTAACAATATTCTGGTTCTTTTTTCTTATACAGACAGATAATTTTTTAACCTATGTACCATCACACTGAGATGTCCAGTACATCAAATTCCTTAATAACCTTCTAACCTGAACTTTTTATTTTTTTTTAAAGATTTCAAAATATTTTAATAATAAAGTCTTTCATTAAGGTTTTCTTAGGCTCAGGTAATGAGGATTTTGAGTGATTCTTTAGAAATTCTGTTGCATAATTATATATATGTATATAATATATACATATATATTTACGATTACATAATATATACATATATATGTATATATATATTTACTTTTTTTTATTTGTTTATTTACAGCATAACAGTGTTCATTGTTTTGGCATCACACCCAGTGCTCCATGCAGTATGTGCCCTCCCTATTACCCACCACCTGATTCCTCAACCTCCCACCCCGCCCCCCGCCCCTTCAAAACCCTCTGGTGGTTTGTCAGAGTCCATAGTCTCTCTGGTTCATCTCCCCTTCCAGTTTCCCTCAACTCCCTCTCCTCTCCATCTCCCCATGTCCTCCATTATGCTCCACAAATAAGTGAGACCATATGATACTTGACTCTCTCTGCTTGACTTATTTTGCTCAGCATAATCTCTTCCAGTCCCGTCCATGTTGCTACAAAACTTGGGTATTCATCCTTTCTGATGGAGGCATAATACTCCATCGTGTATGCAGACCACATCTTCCTTATCCATTCATCCATTGAAGGGCATCTTGGTTCTTTCCACAGTTTGGCGATCATGGCCATTGCTGCAATAAACATTGCGGTACAGATGGCTCTTCTTTTCACTACATCTGTATCTTTGGGGTACATACCCAGCAGTGCAATTGCAGGGTCATAGGGAAGCTCTATTCCTAATTTCTTCAGGAGTCTCCACATTGTTCTCCAAAGTGGCTGCACCAACTTGCATTCCCACCAACAGTGTAAGAGGGTTCCCCTTTCTCCACATCCTCTCCAACACACGTTGTTTCCTGTCTTGCTAATTTTGGCCATTCTAACTGGTGTCAGGTGGTATCTCAATGTTGTTTTAATTTGAATCTCCCTGATGGCTAGTGATGATGAACATTTTTTCATGAGTCTGATAGCCATTTGTATGTCTTCATTGGAGAAGTGTCTGTTCATATCTTCTGTCCATTTTTTGATATGATTATCTGTTTTGTGTGTGTTGAGTTTGGAAGTTCTTTATAGATCCTGGATATCAACCTTTTGTCTGTACTGTCATTTGCAAATATCTTCTCCCATTCCGTGGGTTGCCTTTTTGTTTTGTTGACTGTTTCCTTTGCTGTGCAGAAGCTTTTGATCTTGATGAAGTCCCAAAAGTTCATTTTCACTTTTGTTTCCTTTGCCTTTGGAGACATATCTTGAAAGAAGTTGCTGTGGCTGATATTGAAGAGGTTACTGCCTATGTTCTCCGCTAGGATTCTGATGGATTCCTGTCTCACGTTGAGGTCTTTTATCCATTTCGAGTTTATCTTTGTGTACAGTATAAGAGAATGGTTGAGTTTCATTCTTCTACATATCGCTATCCAGTTTTCCCAGCACCATTTATTGAAGAGACTGTCTTTTTTCCATTGTATATTTTTTCCTGTTTTGTTGAAGATTATTTCACCATAGAGTTGAGGGTCCATATCTGGACTCTCCACTCTGTTCCACTGGTCTATGTGTCTGTTTTTAGGCCAGTACCATGCTGTCTTGGTGATCACAGCTTTGTAGTAAAGCTTGAAATCGGGTAACGTGATGCCGCCAGTTTTGTTTTTGTTTTTCAACATTTCCTTAGCAATTCGGGGTCTCTTCTGGCTCCATACAAATTTTAGGATTATTTGCTCCAGCTCTTTGAAAAATACTGGTGGAATTTTGATCAGAATGGCATTAAAAGTATAGATTGCTCTAGGCAGTATAGACATTTTAACAATGTTTATTCTTCCAATCCAAGAGCATGGAACAGTCTTCCATCTTTTTATGTCTTCTTCAATTTCTTTCATGAGTGTTCTGTAGTTCCTCGAGTACAGATCCTTTACCTCTTTGGTTAGGTTTATTCCCAGGTATCTTATGGTTCTTGGTGCTATAGTAAATGGAATCGATTCTCTAATTTGCTTTTCTGTATTTTCATTGTTAGTGTATAAGAAAGCCACTGATTTCTGTACATGGACTTTGTATCCTGCCATGTTCCTGAATTGCTGTATGAGTTCTAGTAGTTTGGGGATGGAGTCTTTGGGGTTTTCCATATAAAGAATCATGTCATCTGCAAAGAGAGAGAGTTTGACTTCTTCCTTGCCAATTTTAACCTGAACTTTTTGATACATACACCCGTGTTTTTCTTTTGCTTTTCTATTTTTTTTTATTTTTTTAAATTTTAACTTACTTTAGTCTAGTTTATTCTTTTTTAATTTTTATTTTATAATATACATATAGAGTTAAACTTCAAGGTAATCCCCTTTCCCCAATCAATGCTACGCCTATAGGCAAACCAGTTTATAATCCCCCTGGAACTTAGGAAAGTTGAGTCCCTTAACAAAAACATCAAGATACATCCAGGAAGAATCAAAATATTCTTTTCCTTCCTCACCCACACTGAGAATATATAACCACTCTCCCATTTTTTTCTACTGCCAGTGTTTCTGTGAATTTGTGTATGTCCTGATAGTATATAAATCTTATACTTGTGGTTCTTTCTGATGAGATTCTTCCCTTTTTTTGCTTCTCTATATATATTTTTTTCTCTTGTCATATACTTTTATCAGTCTTTGTGTTTGTCTGTTTTTGTTTGTATACTTCATAAATCTTACCTTGTGGCCCATTTGGGCTGAGCCTTCTCTTTTATCTTCCCTTTTTTTCCTGTCTCTTTCTCTTTTTTTTTTTTCCTTTTTTCTTTTCCTTTTTTTCTCTTTCTTCTTCTCTATTTCTTTTTCTTCTCTTTTTTCTCTCATTTGGGTGGGGAACCCTGATTGCACAGAAGCGTTTCAGTGTGCACCTTGACTGCACCACAGTCAATAAATCCAGCTGCATCTGTTCAGTCATCTCTTACCAAAATGACTAGGAGGAGGAATACCCAACAGAAGAAAAATACAGAGGATGGACCTTTTGCAACAGAGCTAATGCCTATCAACATAGACAATATGTCGGAAAAGGAATTCAGACTAACAATTATCCAGGCAATAGCTAGGTTGGAGAAAGCCACAGATGACCAAACAGAATTGATTAGGGCAGAACTGAAAGCCACCAGGGATGATGTTCACAATGTTAGGGCAGAACTGAAAGCCACCAGGGATGATGTTCAAATGCTCTCAATGAGTTCCAATCGAATCTAACTTCTCTAAAAGCTAGGGTAACTGAGACAGGAGATAGAATTAGTGATCTGGAAGACAAACAGATAGAGAGAAAGGATCAGGAGGAAGCCTGGAACAAATAGCTCAGAAGCCACGAAATCAGAATCAGGGAAATAAATGATGCCATGAAATGTTCCAACGTCAGAATTATTGGAATCCCTGAAGGGGAGGAAAAAGAAAGAAGTCTAGAAGATATAGTGGAAGAAGTTGTCTATGAAAATTTTCCCAATCTCATGAATGGAAACAACGTTCATGTACTAAAGGCAGAGAGATTTCCTCCCAAGATTTTAGATTCTCGAAAGTCCTCATGACACCTTATAGTTAAAATGAGGAATTATGTTTCAAGACAGACCCTCTAAAAAGCAGCTAGGACAAAGAAGCTCCTTACATACAGAGGAAAGCCCATTAGAATAATGTCAGACCTGTCCACAGAGACCTGGCAAACCAGGAAGGGCTGGCAAAATATATTCAGAGTACTAAATGAGAAGAACATGCAGCCAAGTATACTCTATCCAGCAAGACTGACTTTTAAAATGGATGGAGAGATAAAGAGTTTCCAAGACCAGCAAGGCTTAAAAGATTATGCAACCACCAAGCTGACACTGCAGGGAATATTAAGGGGGGGTCCTATGAAAGAGAAAAAATCCTAATAATATCATTGAACAGAAATATAGAAACAATATACAGACAGAAAGACTTCAAAGGTAACACGATGTCAATAAAAACCTATCTCTCAATAATCACTCTCAAGGTGAATGGCCTAAATGCACCCATAAAACGACACAGGGTTGCAGATTGGATAAAACAACAGGACCCATCCATATGTTGTCTACAAGAGACCCATTTTGAACCTAAGGATACACCCAGACTGAAAGTGAAGGGATGAAGAAGCATCTTTCATGCCAATGGGCTTCAAAAGAAGGCCGGAGTAGCGATTCTCATATCAGATAAATTAGATTTTAAACTAAAGACTGTAGTCAGAGATACAGAAGAACACTACATAATTCTTAAAGGGACCATCCACCAAGATGATCTAACAATTGTGAATATCTATGCCCCCAATATGGGAGCACCCAATTACATAAGAAAACTCTTAATGAAGATAAAGAGTCATATTGATATGAATACAATAATAGTAGGAGATCTTAATACGCCTCTCTCAGAAATAGACAGATCATCGAAGCAGAAAATTAATAAAGAAATAAGAGCATTGAATGAAACATTGGACCAGATGGACTTCATCAACGTATACAGAACATTCCACCCTAAAACAACAGAATACTCATTCTTCTCAAGTGCACATGGAACCTTCTCCAGAATAGACCACATACTGGGTCACAAAGCAGGACTCAACCGATACCAAAAGACTGACATTATTCCCTGCATATTCTCAGATCACAATGCTTTGAAACTGGAACTCAATCACAAGGAAAAGTTCAGAAGGAACTCAAACACCTGGAAGCTAAAGACCACCTTGCTTAAGAATGCTTGGATCAACCAGGAGATCAAAGATGAACTTAAACAATTCATGGAAAGCAATGAGAATGAAGACACTTTGGTCCAAAACCTATGGGATACAGCAAAGGCGGTTCTAAGGGGGAAATACATAGCCATCCAAGCCTCCCTCAAAAACATTGAAAAATCCAGAATACACCAGCTGTCTCTACACCTTAAAGAACTGGAGAATCAACAACAAATCAAACCAACTCCACATGCAAGAAGGGAAATAATCAAGATTAGAGCAGAGATCAATGAGGTAGAAATGAGAGATACAGTAGAACATATCAATGAAACTAGAAGCTGGTTTTTTGAAAGAATCAATAAGATCGATAAACCATTGGCCACACTAATCCAAAAGAAAAGAGAGAAATCTCAAATTAATAAAATTATGAATGAAAAGGGAGAGATCACAACTAACACCAAGGAAATAGGAACAATCATCAGAAATTATTACCAACAGTTATATGCCAATAAGCTAAGCAACCTAGATGAAATGGATGCATTCCTGGAAAACTACAAACTCCCAAAATTGAACCAGGAAGAAATTGCCAACCTGAATAGACCGATATCTAGTAATGAGATTGAAGCAGTGATCAAAAACCTCCCAAAAAACAAGAGCCCAGGACCTGACGGATTCCCTGGGGAATTCTTCCAAACTTTCAAAGAAGATATAACACCAATTCTCCTGAAGCTGTTCCAAAAAATTGAAGCAGATGGAAAACTTCCAGACTCTTTTTATGAAGCCAGCATTACCCTGATCCCCAAACCAGGCAAAGACCCTACCAAAAAGGAGAATTTCAGACCAATATCACTGATGAATATGGATGCTAAGATTCTCAACAAGATTCTAGCAAGCAGGATCCAGCAGCACATTAAAAAGATTATCCACCATGACCAGGTGGGATTCATCCCTGGGTTGCAAGGTTGGTTCAACATTCGCAAATCAATCAATGTGATAGAACAAATCAATAAGAGAAGAGAGAAGAACCACATGGTCCTCTCAATTGATGCAGAAAAAGCATTTGACAAAATCCAGCATCCGTTCCTGATGAAAACGCTTCAAAGTATAGGGATAGAGGGAACATTCCTGAACTTCATAAAATCTATCTATGAAAGACCCACAGCAAATATCATCCTCAATGGGAAAAAGCTTGCAGCCTTCCCGTTGAGATCAGGAACACGACAAGGATGCCCCCTCTCACCACTCTTGTTCAACATAGTATTGGATGTCCTAGCAATGGCAGTCAGACAACAGAGAAATCAAAGGTATCCAAATTGGCAAGGAAGAAGTCAAACTCTCTCTCTTCGCAGATGACATGATTCTTTATATGGGAAACCCCAAAGACTCGACCCCCAAACTACTAGAACTCATACAGCAATTCAGTAACGTGGCAGGATACAAAGTCAATGTACAGAAATCAGTGGCTTTCTTATACACTAACAATGAAAATACAGAAAGGGAAATTAGAGAATCGATTCCATTTACTATAGCACCAAGAACCATAAGATACCTGGGAATAAACCTAACCAAAGAGGTAAAGGATCTGTACTCGAGGAACTACAGAACACTCATGAAAGAAGTTGAAGAAGACACAAAAAGATGGAAGACCATTCCATGCTCTTGGATTGGAAGAATAAACATTGTTAAAATGTCTATACTGCCTAGAGCAATCTATACTTTTAATGCCATTCTGATCAAAATTCCACCGGTATTTTTCAAAGAGCTGGAGCAAATAATCCTAAAATTTGTATGGAATCAGAAGAGACCCCGAATTGCTAAGGAAATGTTGAAAAACAAAAGAAAACTGGCAGCATTACGTTACCCGATTTTAAGCTTTACTACAAAGCTGTGATCACCAAGACAGCAATGTACTGGCCTAAAAACAGACACATTGACCAGTGGAACAGAGTGGAGAGCCCAGATATGGACCCTCAACTCTATGGTGAAATAATCTTCGACAAAACAGGAAAAAATATACAATGGGAAAAAGAGTCTCTTCAATAAATGGTGCTGGGAAAACTGGATAGCGATATGTAGAAGAATGAAACTCAACCATTCTCTTATACTGTACACAAAGATAAACTCGAAATGGATAAAAGACCTCAACGTGAGACAGGAATCCATCAGAATCCTAGAGGAGAACATAGGCAGTAACCTCTTCGATATCAGCCACAGCAACTTCTTTCAAGATATGTCTCCAAAGGCAAAGGAAACAAAAGTGAAAATGAACTTTTGGGACTTCATCAAGATCAAAAGCTTCTGCACAGCAAAAGAAACAGTCATCAAAACAAAGAGGCAACCCACGGATTGGGAGAAGATATTTGCAAATGACAGTACAGACAAAAGGTTGATATCCAGGATCTATAAAGAACTTCCAAACTCAACACACACAAAACAGATAATCATATCAAAAAGTGGGCAAAAGATATGAACAGACACTTCTCCAATGAAGACATAGACACATGAAAAAATGGCTATCAGACACATGAAAAAATGTTCATCATCACTAGCCATCAGGGAGATTCAAATTAAAGCTACTTTGAGATACCACCTGACCCCAGTTAGAATGGCCAAAATTAGCAAGACAGGAAACAACGTGTGTTGGAGAGGATGTGGAGAAAGGGGAAACCTCTTATACTGTTGGTGGGAATGCAAGTTGGTGCAGCCACTTTGGAGAACAATGTGGAGATTCCTCAAGAAATTAAGAATAGAGCTTCCCTATGACCCTGCAATTGCACTGCTGGGTATGTACCCCAAAGATACAGATGTAGTGAAAAGAAGAGCCATCTGTACCACAATGTTTATTGCAGCAATGGCCATGATCGCCAAACTGTGGAAAGAACCAAGATGCCCTTCAATGGATCAATGGATAAGGAAGATGTGGTCTGCATACACGATGGAGTATTATGCCTCCATCAGAAAGGATGAATACCCAAGTTTTGTAGCAACATGGACGGGACTGGAAGAGATTATGCTGAGCAAAATAAGTCAAGCAGAGAGAGTCAAGTATCATATGGTCTCACTTATTTGTGGAGCATAATGGAGGACATGGGGAGATGGAGAGGAGAGGGAGTTGAGGGAAACTGGAAGGGGAGATGAACCATGAGAGACTATGGACTCTGAAAAACAACCAGAGGGTTTAGAAGCGGCGGTGTGGGGTGGGAGGTTGAGGAATCAGGTGGTGGGTAATAGGGAGAGCACGTACTGCATGGAGTACTGGCTGAGGTGCAAAAACAATGAACACTGTTACGCTGAAAATAACCAAAAAAAAAAAAAAAGATGAATGCCGAACTTTTGTAGCAACATGGACAGGACTGGAAGAGATTATGCTGAGTGAAATAAATCAAGCAGAGAGAGTCAAGTATCATATGGTTTCACTTATTTGTGGAGCATAACAAAGAACATGGAGGACAGGGGGAGATGGAGAGGTGAAGGGAGTTGAGGGAAATTGGAAGGGGTGATGAACCATGAGAGACTATGGACTCTGAAAAACAACCTGAGGGTTTTGAATGGGCGGGGGGTGGGAGTTGGGGGAACCAGGTGGTGGGTAATAGGGAGGGCACGTATTGCATGGAGCACTGGGTGTGGTCAAAAACAATGAATACTCTTACGCTGAAAAGAAATAAAAAAAATAAAAAGCATTTCCATTTGTAAAGGAAACCTGAAGAGTAAATACCTATAATAAATTTAATCAAGAAGGTGAAGGCATGCACACTCTAAAGTGTACATTCTTGAAAGAAATTAAGAAAGAGCTTAATGAATAAAAAAGCTTTTCATGTTCATGGATTGGAAGAATTATTATTTTTAGGAAGACAGTATTCCCCAAAAGCAATCTACAGATGCAGTATAACATCTATTAACCATTCAACAACCTTTCTTCCAGTCCTGGAAATGCTGACTCTCAAATTCATATGAAATCACATGAGCCAAAACAATATTGAAAAAGAAGAACAAAGTTGCAAGACTGACACTTCCTGATTTTAAATTACTACTAAGATACAATAACTGAAACAGTGTAGTACCAAAATAAGCATGGATATATTCTCTAATGGAATAGAATTGAGAGTCCAAAACGAAGCCATATATCTACAGCCAGTTATTTTCAAAAAGAGTGCCGCAACCATGCAATGAGGAAAGTATACTCTCTTCAAGAAATAGTGTGAGGACAACTTGTATCACATGCAAGATGATGAAAATGGACAACTCATACCACATACAAAATTTTTTTTAAAAATGTCAGTGACCTAAATATAAACACTGAACCTATTCAACTGTTAGAAGAAAAAGTAGAAGTAAATCTTCATGACTATGGATTTAACTACGGATTCTTAGATATAACACTAAAAGCACAAGGAACAATAGAATAAATAGATATATTGAACTTCATCAGAATTATACATTTTTGTGCATCAAAGCACATTAAGGTGGTTGAAATGAAAATCGATAGAACAGAAGAAAATATTTACAAATAACATATTTAATAAGGGTGTAGTTGTAACATGTATAAAGAATACTTACAACTCAACACTACAAACAGCTCAATTTAAAAAAATGATTAAAGGACTTGAATAGACATTTCTCCCAAGAAGATAAATAAATGGTTGATGAGCACATGAAACTTTGTTCAGCATAATTCTTCATATGGAAACAAAAATCTAAACAACAAAGAAATAACCCTTCACATCCACTAGGAATGGCTGTCTAACAACATCAGCACCAATAACAATAATGAAACAGAAAAGCCTAGGTGTTGGTAAGGATGTGGAGAAGAGTGTAAGTGTCATAATTTCCTGGTGTGAAGGTAGAATAGCTCAGCCCCTGAGGAAAAAGTCTGATGGTTCCTCAAGAAGGTAAATAAAGAATTAGCATATAATGCAGAATTTCCACTTCTATTTGAATACCCAAAGGAATTGAAAATAGGTACTCAAACAAATATATGTACATGCATATCACAGAAGCACTACTCACAATAGCGTAGAGGTGGAAACAACCCAAATTTTTTTCAACAATAGATAGATAAACAAATGGGATATGTCCATAAAATGAAGGATACTCAGTGATAAAAGAATGAAGTCCTGATAAATATTACATCAGGGAATCTGAAAACCTGAGCTAAGTGAAAGAAACTACCTATAACGGTTCACATATTGTATAATTCTGTTAATGAGAAATATCCTGACAATGTGAATCCATAGAGACAAAAAGCAAATTGGTGGTTGCCAGGTCATACCATGGAAGATGGGTAGAATATGGTAGAATGTGGAAGATAAAAGAATATGGAGTAAGTGCTTACTGTGTATGGTAGTTTCTTCTGGCATGAAGAAAATGTTTAGATAAAGATGGTGGTTGCACAACATTGTGATTATGCATAATGCCACCGAGTTGTTCATTTAGAAATGATTAATATGGTAAAATAATGGTTTACATAATATGAATTTCAACTCAATAAAAAGAGTGACAGCTCCCATAAACAAATCATATGTAACTCAGATGACTTGGCAAATCAGTGGTGGGAAGTTGTACTGTGTTTAAAGTACTAATAGTGAGAAGAAGCTAGATTAGCCAAATAAAAAGGAAAAAAATAGGGGCGCCTGGGTGGCTCAGTGGGTTAAGCCTCTGCCTTCAGCCCAGGTCATGATCTCAGGGTCGTGGGATCGAGCCCCGCATCGGGCTCTCTGCTCAGCAGGGAGCCTGCTTCCCCTCTCTCTCTCTGCCTGCCTCTCTGGCTACTTGTGATCTCTCTCTCTCTCTCTGTCAAATAAATAAATAAAATCTTTACAAAAAAAAAAAAAGGAAAAAAATAATAGCCTTAAGGACAAGAGCATAGCTGTCATAAGCCACCTACCATGAGGTGTTGGAGAGGTCTCGGTGTCCTCCCGCCAAAATGGAATTACCTAAGCTTGTGTTACTATATCAACTACATATAAAGAAAAGAAGTCATACCTTATAGCTGTCATAGTCATTACAAACATGTTTATGGACTGAATTGTGTCCCCCCCAAATTCATATGTTGAAGTTCTACCCCCAGTACCTAACCAGATATTGGGTTTGGAGGTAGAGCTTTTATTTATTTTTTTAAGATTTTATTCATTCATTTGAGAGAGATAGCACACAATTGGGGGTATGGGCAGAAGCAGACTCACTACTGAGCAGGGAGCCTTATGAAAAAGGTCTTACTTGATGCAGGGCTCAGTCACAGAACCCTGAGATCATGACCTGAGCAGAAGGCAGATATTTAACTGACTGAACCACACCAGCATCTTGGAGATAATGCCTTTAAAGGGATAATTAAAGATAAATGAGGTCACGTAGGTGGGTTCTAATCTGATATGACTGGTATCTTTATAAGAGGAAGAGATACCAGGAATGTTCACCCACAGAAAGAAGGCCACGTATGTGGGTGGCTATCTGTGAGCTAAGGAAAGAGAGACTGCAGAAGAAAGCAAATCTGCTGACACTTTGATCCTGCCTTTCCAGTCTCCAGAACTGTGAGAAAATAAATTTTTGTTATTTAAGCTACTCAGTCTGGTATTGTGTTATGGCAGCCCTAGCAAACTAATACAAAACATGTAAATCTACATTTTATCTTTTATATGTCTGTGTGGAATTATTTTGAAATGTCTCATGCACACTGAATTTAAAATAAAATTCTGCATAAAAGGGTGTTTTGTAAACTATAATGTTTTCACAAATTCAAAGCACAATCTTGAATATTTAGGTTATTCTATGAGTACCTTGTTTGCAATGCACTGATTTGTATGTGGTTCATAGGAATATTCTGGGAACACAAGAAAATACAATCTGACTGTGTCTATGTCATAAACAAATGTAACTTCACACATACTGTTTAATGTGTCCTATAAAATCTAATATACAGCACTGGCAGGACTTCATGTGTGTGTAATTATGCATGAGAATATAATGGCTTCTATACATACACTAACTTCACTCAGATTAGCCAGATAAGAAGTAAGGGAAATCTGATTTATCTTTTTCCATATTTAAAAGAATAATGGAGAAATTTCCTGAACCTAAATGTATGAAACTTTAAGAGAAGAGATTATTTTTCTCAGATTGTTTTACATCAAGGAGAAAAAAACTAGAGCAAACATGATCATTGAGATTGTGACTTTCAAAAGGTTACTTTGAAAGCTATTTAGCTATTCAATTGTGTGATTTACTTTTCCTATTTATAATGGACACTGTACAAATAATTGTATCTAAATAATTGTAGATATGCATAAATCAGTGAAAAAAGAAAGTATTCATACTTTGATTTCAGTATAAATTTATTTAAATTAACTTAAATAATATTTCATTGACATTTAGTTTCAGTAATGGATAAAAATATCAAATTCAAGAAGGTAAGTGTTAAAGAAGAAAGATTATTTTATGGCCAAAGTAATTTGCAGTTGTCTCTGTGAAGAATGAGAGTGATTAAACTCTACAATATCAAGTAATTTCTAAATCTCATGGATGCTAGAAAAAAAATGTTTTCTACTGTGTTTTGCAGAATTTCTCAAATGACTTATTCACCCTAATGGCTATTCATTCCTTTAATATGGAAGGCAAACGCAGTGCTCTAACCTAGTATATTTGCACAGGCTATAGGTAGGCTTTGTTTAGAATTTAACCCACTGTTAAAACATGAAACCCTTCAGAAATTGCTGTCTATATTTACTGCTGAGTGTAATTTACATCCAAAGACGTTTGATGAAAGTTTTCCCAATTAACAAAACTTGAAAATGTATTACTGTTTGAGAATTTTAAGCAAGGCAAACCACGAAGAAAGTTACATAAATTCCTTATAACAGTATTTCTTAGTATTAATATAAGTAACTTTGTAGCTGTGTTAGATATAAATACAATAATGTTAGAACCCTTGGTAGAACTATCTGACTATTCAATTTATCAAATTAACCAATTATCAAATTAACAAATGAGAGATAATTACTGCTATATAACTACACCTAAAATATTGATTTCAAGAAGGGAAAAGAAAATGTCTTTTATTTGATGTATGTGGCCTTTAAATGTTTAACAATAGAAAACCCACAATCAAGTGTAAAATTTTGTAATAAAAATAGAACAAGTTCAAAGGAGAAAATCATAAACAAAGACAAGCAGTATTTCACTTGATAGTAACAAAATTACACAAACATACTATGTGGCCAAATCCTGATTGGATGTCCAAGAATATAATGTTTAAACAATAAAAACAGCAAAGTAACAAAAATACTGACTTGCAATAGGATAATTTTAAGGAATGAAATGGAATTCTAACACATTATTCCGTAAATCACTGTGGAACTTATTAGTAATTTTTGATATCAAGAAGTCTTAAGGTTTCATTTGGTGCACCTTCATGCTCTTTTTTATATATCTATTTTATCATCTCAGGTTTTTCAAAAAGGTAGTTATTACCTTTAATCTCATTCTTATGCATGAATTTATTTAAGTGCACCAAGCTTTCATCTTCTCAGTTGAGGTGTTAGCTTAACCAGGAAAGGGAAAATCAACTCAAAGTAATAGATGAGTGAAGATAGTGGCTTTCTTGTATTTATCAATAAAATGAAAGTATTACATGAAATAAAATCATATAGCTTTTGAATTGAAAGGGCCCTCACATGTTGCCTAAAAATTCAACTTCCTAGTTTTAGAGGTGGGGAAATTAAGAATAAAATCAATCATAGAATGTAATTGGTCAAGTAATTTATTTGCCTATATACCTTCTTCCATTGTTTCTAAAAACTAAATCAAATCCAATTTTTCAGATTTAGGCTTCTCTTACCACAGTACTACATTTTATCTTTTGGCACACCCTAGCCTTATGTATTAAAATTTACATAAAACCATATGGTCCTTCATTCCTTTAAGCAGAGGAGATACTCTGAACCAAACTGTGATTTCATATTATAGCATATAATAAAAAAAATTGTTAGCTGATAGATGGAACTTAATTTAAATCTACATCAAAAATTAATGATATACTGTATGATGAAAACTTAACACAATAAAAAAAATTTGCAGTCTTACATACTGTTCAAGCCCTCTAATCTTCACAAAAGAAGGAGAACTTTAGAGACTCCTGGGTGGCTCAGTCAATAAGGGTCTGCCTTTGGCTCAGATCATGATCCCAGGGTCCTAGGAACAAGTCCTGCTTTGGACTCCTTGTTCAGCTGGCACCCTGCTTCTCTGTCTCCCTTTGCGCTTCACCTTTGTGTATTCTCTCACATGATTTCTGTCTCTCAAATAAATAAAATCTTAAAAAAAAGTGAGTGAAAAAGAGAGTGAAGAAAAAGAGCTTCATTTATTTCCTGCAAAGTCACTATGACAGGGCTAACTTGAGTAATAGTGTTGTCCAAGGCAAAGAATATTATGTGAAAATAACAAAGGGAGAAATAAATGACTAGGAAAAGAGAGTATATGAGATGTCATCTTGAGAATAAAAGGTTGTTGAGTCAAACTAAGAATATATAAGATAATTTCAGGAGACCTAAGGGGAAAACAAGCTCAAAATCTGCTATAGCATTAGTATCAAACTTGCATTATTGCCTTTAATTATCCTTTCTAACTGATTAATTTCTGTGATAACCACAACTACTTATCATGCCAGCCTACATAAAGTGTTCTGGCTTTTAAGACAAAAGTATTAGGAAGTATGTGCTATTTTCGTATTATTTGACTGTTGAGAAAAATATTTCTATTGGAAGCAAAAGTTTATCTTTTACCTTCTCCCATTGTCCCTCAATTTTTTTCAAACCCAGGATCTTTTGCTTAATACTTGCCTGAATTTGGCACAAGCAGGCTTGTTAGGAAACTGTTTCTTAATCCATTAAAGCAATACTTAAGTTGCTCTAGATGTCAAGTAAGATATAAGAATGAAAATGTTTTTGTAAATTACATAACATGATGATGTTATCTAAGTTTTACATGTCATGGCTCAGCAGTTCATGTCTCTGGTAGGAGTGTAATAGGTGTGTGTGGCAAGGTGTGGTAGGAGAGATGATGGAAAGGGATCAGAAAAGTGTAAGGAGCTTTCATGGAAGTTGAATATTAAGTCTTTCTTTAAAAAAAAAAGATGCTGGGGCACCTAGGTCGCTCAGTGGGTTAAAGCCTCTGCCTTTGGCTCAGGTCATGATCCCAGGTTCCTGGGATCGAGCCCCACATCAGGTTCTCTGCTCAACAGGGAGCCTGCTTCCTCCTCTCTCTCTCTGCCTGCCTCTCTGCCTACTTGTAATTTCTGTCTTTCAAAAAAAAAAAAGATGCTGTGAAAGGAGAGGAGAGGACAGGAAGATAACTGGAAGAGATCTCAAGTGTAATGACACAGAAGTGAGCGTAATAGTGACATAATTAATACTGGGGAAAATGACACAAAAGCATGAATTTAGATATAAAATTCAATGGTTCCTTCCTCTTACCTTCAGCAAGGGGTGGGGAGCTTAAAGGAGGAAAATTCTAAACAAGAAGTAGCATCCAACATCACCCCCAAGAAACAAGGAGGCAGAGGGTGGGTCCAGCCCCAGTATTCTACAAGACAATTGTTTCCAAATCCAGAGGAGAAATGAAATTACTCCTACTTTCCTAGAAGTCCCTGTCTGCCACAGGAATTAATATCATTTCCAGTGTTTTCCATGTTTAAAAAATGAAATATAATTAAAAATAATTAAATGCATAGGTCTTAAATATATAGCTCAAAAGGGTTTGGACAAATGCAAAACCTATACCCCCATTAACAGATATGTAGTAAAGACAAGCCCTTTATGATACTCACTTGGAAGCCCTCTTTCTTCTCCCCCAAAGGAAACACTTTTTTTTTCTCAAAATAAATTTGTGTGGGTGTGTGTGTGTATGTATGTATGCACACATGCATGCACTTGACTTCTTTCTCTATGTGTGTCTTTGAGATTCATTCATGATGTTTTATGTGTCTGTAGTTTATTCCTTTTCACTGACAAATAATATTTCATTTAAAAAAATCTCGATTTGTTTATCCATGCTCTCTAATACATAGTTGAGTTGTGCTGTTGCCAGATTGTGACTTTGTGAATAGAAATGATATTTAATTTTTGTACATGTTAGAACCATGTGTTCGAAATTTATTGGGTAAATACCTAGAAGTGAATGGTTATGTTATAGAGTGTATATATTTTTAACTTGTAAAAATCTGCCAAATTTTTTTCTCAACTGGAAAAATGTGCAAACATGTTAATGTTCCCATCTGCAGTATATGAGAGTTCTATATGTTCTATATCCTCACCAACATTTGGTGTTGTCAGTTATTTTAAAATAATTTTAGCCATTCTACAGAGTATATAGCAATATCTCATTGTGGTTTTGTTTTTATTTTTTATTTTTTTTAGGACTTTGCCTTTTTTAAAAAAATTCATTTGAGAGAGACAGAGAGAGTGAATAAGAGCATGAGCAGGGAGCAAGGTCAGAGTGAGAGGGAGAGGAGGAAGCAGCCTCCTCGTGGAGCAGGGTTCCCGACATGGGGCTCAATCTCAGCACCTCAGAATCATGACCTGAGCCAAAGGCAACCCTTTAACTGACTGAAGCTCACAGGCACCCCCTTATTGTGTTTTTAATTTGCACTTCCCTGATGATGTACACACTATTGAGCACTATTTCCTGTGCTTATTCACTATTCATGTATCTGCCTTTAGGTAGTATCTATCACATCCTTTGCTAAGGCAGTCTGATAGGATGTACAATAAGCATTTTCTCCCAAGTTGTGGACTTTTTTTAAAGGTGACATCTAAAATTTTATGTAGTACTATTTGAAATTTTTTTGTCCTATATTATGGTTAGTGCTTTTTGTGCTCTCTGTACTGACCATATGAATGTTGATCTATCCTTAGATTATCTACTCAGCTCCATTAGCTCCATTAATCTACTTTTTTTTTTCATACATCAATACCACACTATGTGATTACTTTAGCATTACAGTAATTTTTGAAATAAGCCAATGTAAAACCTCAGATGTTGTGCTGGGTTCATTTCATATCCATATAAACTTTAAAAGCACCTTGGTTTTATCTATTTTAAAACTTGCTCTTGTTTTGATTGGGATTTTGTTGGATGCACAGATTATTTCATGGAAAATAGATTATGTTAACAGTATTGAGGCTTTTATTCAGAGAATATGTACAGCTTTCCATTTACTTGGGTATTCTTAGTATTTCTCAGTATTATCTTGTCATTTTAATGTAGGTCTTAAGTGTACTTCACTAAATATATCTAATTATGTCAAGTTGTGTGATATTATTGTTAATGATAATGTTACTTTCACTTAATTACACAGCTGCTACTTTTATATGAAAATAAAGTTGATTTTTGTATATTGAGCTTTTCTAAATTCAGTTACTATCTCTGCTATGTCTGGTAGTTTCAGGGGAAATTCCAGAGACATGGCTATGTACACAATCATGTCATATGAAAATGGTAATGTTTCTTCTTCCTTTCCAAATACTATCCATTTTACTTCTTTCCTTTGCCTTTGGGCAATGGATATGAAATCTAGTAAAATGTTGAATGGAAATGGTAAGTGTGCAAATTCTTGCTTTTCTTATAACACATGCCATAGTTTACATTTATGGATTATGAGTGTAGTCATTTTCTAGTGCTATCATAATGAGTTATCACAAATTCTAGTGGCTTAAAATAGTACAAATTTGTTACCTTACAGTTCTGTAGGTTAGAAGCCCAACACAAGTCTCTCTTGGTTAAAATCAGTGTCAATAGGCTGTATTCTTTTTTTTTTTTTTTAAGTTTATTTATTTATTACTTTAGAGAGTGTTGGGGAAGGACAAAGGGAGAGAAGAGGCAGAATCACAAACAGGCTCCCCACTGAGCATGGAACCCCAAGTGGGGTTCAATGGCACAACTCTGAGATCATGACCTGAGCTGAAATCACAAGTCAGATGCCCAACTGACCGAACCACCTAGGCACCCATAGGCTGTATTCCTTTCTTGAGGCTCTAGGGGAAAATCTGTGTCCTTTCTTTTTTCAGGCTCTAGAGGCAATCCACATTTCTTGACACTGGCCTCTTTCATTCATCTTCAAAATTTGCTGAGTCATTTACATGCCACCATCTCTCTGGTTCTCTTTCTGACTACAGCTAGGAAATACTCTCTACTTTTAAGGACTCATGTTCTTAGATTTACCTCACTCAATTTATCAAGGTTAATCTTCCAGTTTCAAAGATTTTAGTTAATATTAATTATATTTATAAGCTCCCTTTTGCCATACAAGGAAACATATTCACAGGGTCCAAGGATTAGGACACAAGGCAGTGTTCTTTCTACCTTAATGGTATCTATAGGGCTTTTTATAAATGCATTTTCCAGATCAAAGAAGTTTTCTTCTCATGCTAGTTACTCAGAGATTTTATTTATCATAAATGATTATTTCTGTTAAATGCTGTTTCTACTCTGTTGAGATGATCATGTGACTTTTCTCCTTTACTCCATTAATGTTATGAATATAGAGATTTTTAAATGTAGAGGCAACCTTACTTTCTTAGGATAAATGTCTCTTGTTCATGATGTGCTATTTGTTTTATGTCGATGGATTAATGCCAATATTTGATGGATATTATTTATGTGTTCATAAGAGACTTTACTCTAATTTTCTCTTTTTGAAATATCATTCTCATTATTATTATTATTACTCTCAGAATTGTGTTGACAAAAACAAGTTTGGGAGCTTATTTTACTGTGTATATATATGAAAGAATTTTATGTGGTTAGTATTATATTTTTCTTACATATTTAATAAAACTCACCAGTAAAGCCATCAGACCTGAAGTTTTCTTTGTGAGAAGCTTTTGAAATGAGAAATAAAATTTTATAGTAGACATGGTATTATTTAGATCTTTTATTTGCGACTGTATATGTTCTGTAAATTTTTTTTTAATTTTTTTTATTTTTTTTTATTGATTTGACAGACAGAAATCACAAGCAGGCAGAGAGGCAGGCAGAGAGAGAGGAGGAAGCAGGCTCCCTGCGGAGCAGAGAGCCCGATGCGGGGCTCAATCCCAGGACCCTGAGATCATGACCTGAGCTGAAGGCAGAGGCTTTAACCCACTGAGCCACCCAGGCGCCCCTGTTCTGTAAATTTTTAATTCAAGGAATTTTTCAATTTTATCTACTGATATGTTTCTGAATTTTCAAATATTTTGGAGCTTAGCTAAAGACATTGTTATTGATTTTAATTTTAGTTCAGTCACAGTAAAAGATCATAGTCTGTGTAATGAAATCCTATGAAATGTGTTAAGACTCATTTTCTAATCAAGCATCTATTCTATCTTGGTTAATGCTTAACAGGCTCTTTAAAAAGTGTATGTTGCAAAGTGTAGGTAGTATGTCTGCAAATTTCAATTAATTAAGATGATTGATATTATTTTCAAATCTTCTTCATCCTTACTGGCTTTTTGTCTACATATTCTATCATTTACTATAGGAAAACAATATCAATATAGTTAACAGAAATTGTGACTGTTTCTCTTTCTCCCTTTAGTTCTTCTAGGTTTTGTTTCACATATCTGAATTTCTACTATGTGCATACATTTCTTTTTTTTTATGTGCATACATTTCTAAACTTGCATTGTCTTCTTGATAATTGATCCTTTTTATTATTAGGGGTATCCTTTTATCACTGGTGTCAAACTCTTGGTTGAAGTCTATTTGGTATAGAGTCACACAGCCTTCTTATGCTTAGTGTTCTACAGTTTGAATTTTCTACTCTTTTAGTATCAGTCTGATTGGGACTTCAGCACTTAAAAATGTGTCTCTTATATTTGCTTTGGTTGCCTGTGATTTTGTTGTCATTGCCAAGAATCACTGCTTCGATCAATGTCATGAAGATTTTCCTTATTTTCTTCTAAGGAGTTTTTATAGTTGTATGCCTTATCTTGAAGTCTCTAATCCATTTTATTTCATTTTTATGCATGGTATAAAAATAAGGGTCCAATTTCATTCTTTTGCATAGTAAGTGGGTTTACATCAAACTAAAAACCTTCGGCACAGCAAAGGAAACAATTAACAGAATGAAAAGATGACCTGTTGGATGGAAGAAAATATTTACAAACCATATATCTGATAAAAAGGCTAATATTGAAAATACTAATGAAACCTTAAAATTCAATCCAAAACAAACAAACAAACAAACCCAAATAACCTGATTAAAAGTGAGCAAAGAACTTGAATAGAAAATTTTTTCAAAGAAGGCTCTCAAATGGCCAGCAGGTATATAAAAAGTTACCCCCATCACTCATCATCAGGGAAATACTGATCAAAACCACGATGAGATATCACCTCATACCTATTGGAATTAAAAAATCCAAAGATGACAAACATTGTTGAAGATATAGAGAAATTGGAATCCTTGTACACTGGTGAGAATGGTGCAACCACTATGGAAAATAGGGTGGTCACAAAGTTCTTAAAAATAACTACCATATGATCCAGCAATCTCACTTCTGGGTATATATCCAGAGAAACTGAAATCAGGATTTTGAAGTATTTGCATTGCCATGTTCACTGCTGCATTATTCACAGTAGCTAGGATTTGGAAACTAATTAATATCCTTCAACAGGTATATAAATAAAAAAATGTGCTCTCTCTCTCTCTATATATATATACACACACACAATATAATAATAATTCAGCTTAAAATAATAAGGGAATTTTGTCATAGGTAACACAATAAACTTAGAGGATTGTAAGTTAAATAAGTCAGTCAGAGAAGGCCAAATGCTGCATGATTTCACTTATATAATGTAGCTAAAATAGTTAAACTCATAAGGGCAGAGAGTAGAATCATGGTTGTCATGGAGGGGTAAATGAGGAGTTGCTGTTCTAAGAATATAAAATTCTGTTATAAGATGAGTAGGTTCTAGAGACCAGCTCTACAATATCATATCCACACTTACACAGTACTGTTCACTTAAAAATCTGTTAAGAGGGTACATCTCTTGTTAAATGTTCTTACCGCACACAAAAAGAAGTGTTTCTATTTAAGTAGATACAGTGGCTTTAATTTGAGTGTTTAGTCAATTTACATTTACTATCTTTATTTCTATGTTTGTAGTTATGTCTACCACCTTGGTATTTGCCTTATATTTGTTTCTTATTTGTTCCTGCATTCCTGTCTTATTGTTAATTATTTTTAATATTCCCATTATCTTTTCTGTTGCAATTTTAGCCACACAGCTTTTGTATGTATGTATGCATGTATGTATATATGTGTATAGATATAAGTATATACACATAAGTATATAAGTATATAAGTATACTTATATAAGTATAAGTAAGTATATATGTGTATATATATGTGTGTATATACACACACACTGCTCTGGGGACTTCAGTATATGTCATGATCTTATCATAGATAAATTTTCAAATTTTATCATTTTACAAGCAACACAAGAACCCTAAAACTGTATGTGTCCACATAGCTCTTTTTAATCTTTGATACTGTTGAATTGAATACTGTAATTTGGGGTCTTTATTTTTTTCAGTGATTTTTTTTCTGCATCAGTCTCCTCTCTCTTTTCCTGTGGGACTCAAATGATAGGATATTAGACATCTTGCTATAATCCCGTGGGTCACTGGGTCTCCTTTATTTTATTTCTTCTTTTTTTAAAGTCCTTTAAATCTTTGTGCTTCAGTTTGAATACCTTATATTAACCAGTTTTCAAATTAATTGTTTATTTCTCATGAAGTTTCTGATCTTCTACTAATTTCATCCATCTAGGGATATTTTATTTTAGCTATTATACGTTTCCATCTTGAATTTTCATTCAATCCCCTTTAATAGTTTCCATTTCTCTAGTAATATTCCTTTTATTTTTATTCAAAATATTCATCTTTCCTTTAAATTATTAAACCTATTTATAATGCTAAGTTTTAATTATGCATCTGCTAATTCTAATATCTGTATCATCCCTCATTTTGTTTTTATGACTGTTTTCTTTTCCTGGATGTTGTCACTTTTTTTTTTTAATGTAAACTTTGATTTTATTCTTGACATAGTAGATGCTATTTTTTTGAGAGTCTGGATTGTGTTATAGTCCTTTAAAAAGTACTGGATTTTATTACTGCTGGCACAGATAGACACTTTGGCCTCTTAATTATTCATCTGTCTTCTGTGCCCAAGCCAGTCCACTATTTCCTCCACTGCTGCCACTCTTTGGGTTTTATTCCCCTATGCTACTCTCTAAAAGGGTTTCTAAGGCAGAAAGCTGGTGTTGATGTAGTGCTTCTCTGATTTATTATGCTGTGGGGAAACAACCTCATGCCATCTCTTGTCCAAGGCTTGAGAACAGTTGCTTTATATATTTTTCTAGTTTTCCGGTTTGTTTCTTGTATATTTTTATGGTGGGAGGGTAAGTTCAGTATCCATGAATTTGTCCTGGATAAAATTGTAGGCTCTGTTTATTATTTTGGCTGGATTACATAACTATTATTACAGTTGGGAGGAGAAATTTGGATTCAGTAAATCTAATCATGTCTGTGCTAACTGTTCACTTTATTAATTTTTAATATACATAAAGTAGCCTCTCTTTTTTCAGGATTGGATTATTGAATTTCATGTGTATGTATGGATTTAATGTTGTGGTAATGTGAGAAAAATTAAAATGTTCCTTTTTCTTACACATACTTAATGTATGTTCTATGTATGACATGGTAGTTTTAGTGAAAGTGAAAGAGGCCAAGTGACTATTAATCTGTCTTTTGAACTAGAAAGGGAGGAAATAAAATGCCAGAACCATGTGTTATAGATATAATGTGACTGAAAGTAAGATTCTCTTGTCATTATGAGTGAAATAAAATATATTTAAGTATTAAAGAATTAAGTGGGTTGGAATGGCAGTTTGTCATTTTAAGTACCCATTATAGACTAAACTGTGTATGTTTATGCAAGCTTAAATAGCCTTAAATTTATAAATTTATATTATATATAAATTTATAAATTTAAGGCTATATATATTATATAAATTTAAGGCTATATATTATATATAAATTTATAAATTTATAAATCTATGAAGTAGAATAGATTATTTAAAATATTACTTATATATCAAATTTTCCTCAGGGAAATTATATGCCTTTTTTCACCAAATATGAAATTCCTCCACTTTTTTCCTTCCTATCACAATATATCTGAATGTACGTATACTAATTCTGTCAGTTTCCACATATGTGCTCCAACAATGTCCCCTTAAAAATATAAAGTAAGGGGCACCTGGGTGGCTCAGTGGGTTAAGCCTGCCTCTGCCTTTGGCTCAGGTCATGATCTCAGGGTCTTGGGATCAAGCCCCACATCAGTCTCTCTGCTCAGCAGGGAGCCTGCTTCCCCCTCTTCCTCTGCCTGCCTCTCTGCCTACTTGTGATCTCTTTCTGTCAAATAAATAAAATCTTAAAAATTTTTTTTAAAAAAGAAAATATAAAGTAAGAGTACTCTTTCCTTTTGGAATAGGAAAACTGGGAAAATAGTATTTTATTTATTCTGGGGAAAATAATATGCTGGGGAAAGATTTTTTACCTTGAGGATATATTGACATTTTAATCAGGAAATTCAGCATTACATCAGTGTTTACATACTAAATGATTAATCTTTATTCTAGACATTTCAGTTTTTGATAAAATTATAGAAACAACATAATTATGACATCATTAATATTTTGATCAACATTTGATGATATAAAGCTAAAAAAATAATTGTGGAATACCAACTTTTAGGCTTAACATTTATATTCTTCTTTGATTTTTTTGGAGCCACTTAATCAGAAAATTATTTTATTCCAATATGTTTTCTATATTGAATTTTTTAAAAAAGGAGATTTTTGCAATGAAATTGATACCAATAGCATGAATTTCACAGAGTGAAGTCCTCTTTTCCTTTGAACTCCCTCCACTTTTTATGAGCCCCCTTTTCAATATCCTTGAAATTTCTATCATAGAATTTAGTAAACATGTCACCTCAATTATCCAACACCCACCGGACAGTTTCTGACTGCCACATAAATCAAAATAAGAATTCTCTTCCTATTACTTTTGCAGCTCACCAGTTGGCCTGATTTTTTTTTCCTCTTAATCATTTTTGGCAGAGAGTTTTATTTGTATTACTATGGCCATAGATCATGCCTACAACAATCTTAAAAGTGTAATAGTAAGACATTATTAATGCTGTGAAATAATTAGAAAAAATTAGGTGATTAAAGAGTAGATGACTTTAAAGTTAGAATTACAAAACTACCCTGGAAGTGGGACATAAGCAGTGAAGCTTCATGAAGGAGACTGAATGTACATTAATATTTATTAACAAAAACTAATATTTAGTGAGAATTTACTGAATGTCAGGCATTTCTGTAATGTTTTTACATGGGTATTTTAATTTAGTTTTTACCAGAACCTTAAAATTAAATACATAAACAAATTTTCTTAAAGTGCAAATGATGAATCAATTTTACATAAGTAATAATTTGACCAGGGTAATACAGCAACACATGTTGCTTAGTTAGAATTTATCAGTTACTGTAACTAAAGGCCTGCTCTATTAACCACAGTACTTTGAAGCAGAGGTTAAAATTGGCTCTGTGGAGTGAGAGAATCAATGTTGATGCAATAATATATAGCAGAGGTTGGCAAACTTTACCTGTAAAGAGCCAGATGGTAAATATAAGTATTTTAGGCTTTTCAAGTCATATAGTCTTTGTGGTAGCTATTCAGCAATGTGATTCTATCACAAAAACAGACTTAAACAATACACAAGTGGGTGAAGCTGTGTCTAATAATGCTTTAATTACAAAATAGACAGTGGCCCAAATTAAGCATGTGGAGGCCCAGAGATTGCCAATCCCTGACACATAGTCCCAGCTGGTTTTTTGTTTTATTCTGCCAGGGGAAAACAAATGATAATACCTTAGTTTTAAATATACAATAGAATTGTTTATACCTTACATCACAGAAATAAGGTTTATAAGATAACTATAAGATTACATATCTTAAATGCATAGACATAACACCTAAAGATATATAATGCATCTATGTAAAACATACATCAAATGCTCAATGCATAAAGAATTACACTGACATCCTTTGTGAGTCTTTCCCTTGCCTCTTGACACCATTCTTTCATTCAGCAAATGTTCTAACATCATAAAAAACCTATCTTTTATGCAGATGGTCATCATTAGCTTCTACTAATTAAGTTGTTTTGGAAGCCTCCCTCTTTAAATTTTCAGCTTAGGTTACTGGCATGATGGGTATTGTTGATTTTAGCTAAGTTGAGAAATGGAAGCCAGGACTACTTTCTAAATTTTTTTTTTTTTTTAATTTGACAGAGAGAGATCGCAAGTAGACAGAGAGACAGGCAGAGAGAGAGAGGGAAGCAGGCTCGCCGCCGAGCAGAGAGCCCGATGCGGGACTCGATCCCAGGACCCCGAGATCATGACCCGAGCCGAAGGCAGCGGCTTAACCCACTGAGCCACCCAGGCGCCCCCCAGGACTACTTTCTAAGGTGAGTGCAGATGTAGTACATATCAGGGTGATCAAGTCCAATTAGGCACTACAAACATACAACAAAGGAATCACGTAGTTTAGGTTTTAAGGTTATATTTTTTCATAAGATTATTGCTACTAATTGAGTGTTCAGGAGAAATATTACCCCCTATTAATGAGATAAGAATATTTTCAGGAGTTCTATGTGGTGTTCTTTAAAAATTTTTTTTTTAATTTTTATTAACATGTAATATATTATTTGCCCCATGGGTGCAGGTCTGAGAATCATCAGGCTTACACATTTAACAGCACTCACCATAGCACATACCCTCCCCAATGTTCACAACCCAGCCATCCTATCCCTAACCCCCACCCCCCCTAGCAACCCTCAGTTTGTTTTGTGAGATTAAGAGGCTCTTATGGTTTGTCTCCCTCCTGATCCCTTCTTATTTCATTTTTTCCTTCCCTACTCCCCAACCGCCCCCCCCGACTTTGCCTCTCAAATTCCTCATATCAGGAAGATCATATGATAATTGTCTTTCTCTGATTGACTTATTTCGCTCAGCATAATACCCTCTAGTTCCATCCACATTGTTGCAAATGGCAAGATTTCATTTCTTTTCATGGCTGCATGGTATTCCATTGTATATATATACCACATCTTCTTTATCCATTCATCTGTTGATAGACATCTAGGCTCTTTCCATAGTTTGGCTATTATGGACATTGCTGCTATAAACATTCGGGTCGACATGCCCCTTCGGATGCAAGATTTGTATCTTTAGGGTAAATACCCAGTAGTGCAATTGCTGGCTCATAGAGTAACTCTATTTTCAACTTTTTGGGGAATCTCCACACTGTTTTCCAGAGTGGCTGCACCAGCTTGCACCAGTGTAGGAGGATTTCCTTTTCTCTGCATCCTCGCCAATATCTGGTTAATTTTAGCCATTCTGACTGGCATGAGGTGGTATCTCATTGTGGTTTTCATTTGTATTTCCCTGATGCTGAGTGCTGTGGAGCACTTCTTCATGTGCCTGTTGACCACTTGGATGTCTTCTTTGCAGAAGTGTCTGTTCATGTCTTCTGCCCATTTCTTGATTGGATTATTTGTCTTTGAGTATTGAGTTTGTTAACTCAATACTTTGAGTATTGAGTTATAGATTTTAGATACTAGCCATTTATCTGCTATATCATTTGCAAATATCTTCTCCCATTCTGTTGATTGTCTTTTGGTTTTGTTGACTGTTTCCTTTGTTGCGCAAAAGCTTTTTATCTTGATGAAGTCCAAGAGTTCATTTTTGCCCTGCTTCCCTTGCTTTTGGTGATGTTTCTAGGAAGAAATTGGTGTGGCTGTGGTCAACGAGGTTGCTGCTTATGTTCTCCTTAAGGATTTTGATGGATTCTTGTTTCAAGTTTAGAACTTTCATCCATTTTGAGTCTATTTTAGTGCATGATGTAAGGAAGTGGTCCAATTTTATTCCTTTGCATGTGGCACTCCAATTTTCTCCAATTTTCCCAGCACCATTTGTTGAAGAGACTATCTTTTTTCCATTGGATGTTTTTTCCTGCTTTGTTGAAGATTAGTTGACTGTAGAGCTGAGGGTCTATTTTTGGAGTCTCTATTCTGTTCCATTGATCTATGTGTCTGTTTTTGTGCCAGTACCATGCTGTCTTGATGATGACAGCTTTGTAATAGAGCTTGAAGTCTGGAATAGTGATGCCACCAACTTTGGCTTTCTTTTGCAACATTCCTCTGGATATTCAGGGTCTTTTCTGGTTCCATATGTATTTTAGGAATATTTGTTCCATTTCCTTGAAAACAAATGATGGTATTTTGGTAGGGATTACATTAAATGTGTAGATTGCTTTAGGTAGCATAGACAGTTTCACAATATTTGTTCTTCCAATCCATGAACATGGAACTTTTTTCCATTTCTTTCTGTCTTTCTCAATTTCTTTCATGAGTACTTCATAGTTTTCTGAGTATAGATTCTTTGCCTCTTTGGTTAGGTTTATTCCTAGGTATCTTGTTGTTTGGGGTGCAATTTCAAATGGGATTGACTCCTGAATTTCTCTTTTATCTGTCTTGCTGATGGTATATAGAAATACAACTGATTTCTGTGCATTTATTTTATATCCTGCCACTTTACTGAATTCCTGTATGAGTTCTAGCAGTTTTGGAGTGGAGTCTTTTGGGTTTTCCACATATAGTATCATATCATTTGTAAAGAGTGAGAGTTTGACTTCTTCTTTGCTGATTCAGATACATTTTATTTCTATTTGTTGTCTGATTGCTAAGTCTGAATAGCAGTGGTGGTAGTGGACATCCCTGCTGTGTTCCTGAACTTAGGGGGAAAACTCTCAGTTTTTCCCCATTGAGAATGAAATTTGCTGTGGTTTTTCATAGATGGCTTTGATGATACTGATGTATGTACCCCTTATCCCTACACTTTTAAGAGTTTTGATCAAGAAAGGATGCTGTGTTTGGTTAAATGCTTTTTAAACATCTATTGATAGTATCATAGGGTTCTTGTTTCTTTTTTTTAAATTTTTTTAAAAGATTTTATTTATTTATTTGACACAGAGAGATCACAAGTAGGCAGAGAGAGTGAGAGGGAAGCAGGCTCCTTGCCGAGCAGAGAGCCCAATGTGGGACTCGATCCCAGGACCCTGAGATCATGACCTGAGCCAAAGGCAGCAGCTTAAACCACTGAGCAACCCAGGTGCCCCTAGTTCTTGTTTCTTTTATTAATGTATTCTACCACATTTATTTGCAGATGTTGAACCAATCTTGCAGTCGTGGAATAAATTCCACTTGGTCGTGGTGAATAATCCTTTTTATGTACTGTTGGATCCTATTGGCTAGTATTTTGGTGAGAATTTTTGCATCCATGTTCATGGGGGATATTGATCTGTAATTCTCCTTTTTGATGGGGTTTTTGTCTGGTTTTGGGATCAAAGTAATGCTGACCTCATAAAATGAGTTTGGAAGCTTTCCTTCCATTTCTATTTTTTGGAACAATTTCAGGAGAATAGGTGTTAATTATTCTTTAAATGTTTGATAAAATTCCCCTGGGAAGCCATCTGGCCCTGGGCTCTTGTTTTTTGGGAGATTTTTGATTACTCTGTCAATCTCCTTACTGGTTATGGGTCTGTTCAGGTTTTATATTTCTTCCTGGTTCAGTTGTGGTAGTTTATATGTCTCTAAGAATGCATCCATTTCTTCCAGATTGTCAAATTTGCTGGCGTATAGTTGCTCATAATGTGTTCTTATAATGGTTTGTATTTCTTTGGTGTTGGTTGAGATCTCTCCTCTCATTCATGATTTTATTTATTTGGGTCCTTTCTCTTTTCTTTTTGGTAAGTCTAGCCACTGGTTTATCAATCTTATTAATTCTTTCAAAGAACCAGCTCCTAGTTTCATTGATTGGTTCTACAGTTCTTTTGATTTCTATGTCATTGATTTCTGCTCTGATCTTTATGATTTCTCTTCTCCTGCTGGGTTTAGGCTTTCTTTGTTGTTCTTTTTCCAGCTTCTTTAGGTGTAGGGTTAGGTTGTGTATTTGAGACCTTTCTGGTTTCTTGAGAAAGGCTTGTATCACTATATATTTTCTTCTCAGGACTGCTATTGCTGGGTCCTACAGATTTTGAACCGTTGTGTTTTCATTTTCATTTGTTTCCATGAATTTTTTCAATTCTTCTTTAATTTCCTGGGTGACCCATTCATTCTTTAGTAGGATACTCTTTAGCCTGCATGTGTTGGAGTTCATTCCAACTTTCCTCTTCTGATTGCATTGTGGTCTTAAAATATACAGGGAATGATCCCAGTGCTTTGGTACTGTTTGAAACCTGATTTGTGACCCAGGATGTGCTCTATTCTGGAGAATGTTTCATGTGCACTAGAGAAGAATGTCTATTCTGTTGCTTTGGGATGGGATGTTTTGAATATATCCGTGATGTCCATTTGGTCCAGTGTGTCATTTAAAGCTTTTTTTTTTTTTTTTTTCTAAAGATTTTATTTATTTATTTGACAGAGATCACAAGTAGGGAGAGAGGCAGGCAGAGAGAGAAAGAGGAGGAAGCAGGCTCCCTGCCAAGCAGAGAGCCCGATGCGGGGCTCGATCCCAGGACCCTGGGATCATGACCTGAGCGAAAGGCAGAGGCTTTAACCCACTGAGCCACCCAGGCGCCCCTCATTTAAAGCTTTTATTTCCTTGTTGATCTTCTGATTATTTATGTCCATTTCAGTGAGGGGGGGTTTTAAAGTCCCCTACTATTACTGTATTATTGTCAATTTGTTTCTTTGATTTTGTTATTAATTGGTTTATATAGTTAGCTCTTCCCATGTTAGGGGTATGGATATTTAAAATTGTTAGATCTTCTTGTTGGACAGATCCTTTAAGTCTGATATAGTGTCCTTCCTCATCTCTTATTATAGTCTTTGGCTTAGCATCTAATATTTCTGATATAAGAATTTCCACCCCAGCTTTCTTTTGATGTCCATTAGCATGGAAAATTGTTTTCCACCCCCCACTTTAAATCTGGAGGTGTCTTTGGGTCTGAAATGAGTTTCTTGTAGACATCATATTGATGGATCTTGTTTTTTTATCCATTCTGATACCTTGTGTTTTTTGATTGGGGCATTTAGCCCATTTACATTCAGGGTAACTATTGAAAGATATGAATTTAGTGCCATTGTATTGCCTGTAAGGTGACTGTTACTGTATTTTCTCTCTGTTTCTTTGTGGTCTATTACTTTTAGGCTCTCTCTTTGCTTAGAGGACCCCTTTCAATATTTCCTGTAGGGTTGGTTTGGTGTTTACAAATTCCTTTAGTTTTCATTTGTCCTGGAAGCTTTTTATCTCTCCTTCTATTTTCAATGATAGCCTAGCTGGATAGAGTATTCTTGGCTGCATGTTTTTCTCGTTTAGTGCTCTGGCTCTTTCTGGCCTGCCAGGTCTCTGTGGATAGGTCTGCTGCCAATCTAATATTTTTACTGTTTTATGTTACAGACCTCTTGACCTGAGCTGCTTTCAGGATTTTCTCTTTGTCACTAAGACTTGTAAGTTTTACTATTTAGATGATGGGGTGTGGACCTATTTTTATTGATTTTTGAGGGAGGTTCTCTGTGCCTCCTGGATTTTGATGCTTGTTCCCTTTGCCATATTAGGGAAAGTCTCTACTATAATTTGCTTCAGTTTAGCTTCTGCCCCCTGTCTTACTTCTTCTTCTGGAATCCCAATTATTCTAATATTGTTTCATCTTATGGTATCAGTTATCCCTTGAATTCTCCCCTCCCAGTCCAGTAGTTGTTTGTCTCTGTTTTGCTCAGCTTCTTTATTCTCCATCATTTGGTCTTCTATATCACTAAGTCTCTCTTCTGCCTCATCTATCCTACTAGTAAGAGCCTCCATTTTTTATTGCACCTCATTAATAGCTTTTTAAATTTTGACTTGGTTAGATTTTAGTTCTTTTATTTTTCCAAAAAGGGATTTTATTTCTCCAGAATGGGATTCTCTAGTACCTTCTATGTTTTTTTCAAGCCCAGCTAGCACCTTGATAATCATCATTCTGAATTCTAATTCTGACATCTTACTAATGTCCATATTGATTATGGCCCTAGCTGTAGGTATGGCCTCTTGTTCTTGTTTTTTTTTTTTTGTTTGTTTGTTTTTGTTTTTGTTTTTGTTTTTGTGGTGAGTTTTTCCACCTTGTCATTTTATCCAGATAAGAATAGGTGAATGAGAGAACAAAATACTGAAATGGTGGCAAAGACCCCAGAAAAATATACGCCAAGCAAATCAGAAGAGACCTGAAACTGGGGGGAGAAGAAAGGGAGGAAAAATATAGAAAGAAATAAAGAAATTATAGAAAGAACAACTTATATATATATACAAAAATAAGGGTAAACACAATGAAGGGATGGAATATGACTATAAAGATGAAAATTAAAAATGATTCTAAAAAAGGAGTTGATAAGATTAGCTGGTTGGAAAAGAAAGAAAAAAATATGAAAGAATATGATTAGGCTGGAGACTCGAACAAAGCCATGTGCTAGATTTAGGGTATGTTTTAATCTATTAGAAGAAGTTGTATCCCAAAATTTTAAAGAAAAAAGCCTATATGTATACAAAAAACATAAGGTTAAATACAATGAAGAGAAAAAGTATGACTGTAATAATGAAAATTTAAAAAGATATCTTTTAAAAGTATTCATAAGATAAACTAGTTAAAAATGTTAAAAGAAGAAAGAGGAAAAGTTAAAAAAATAAAAAAATAAAATTAAAAAATTTAACTTTGAAAGACTAAATGATCATGGGGAAAAAGCCATGAATTCTATGTGTTGCTTTCCCATACCTCTGAAGTCCTGCAGTTCTTATTAATTGCTTAAATTGGGCTTGGCTGGATGTTCTTGTTCTTCTTCTGGGTGAGGGACCTGTTGCAGTGATGCTAAAATGTCTTTGCCCAAGACAGAAATACTTAGCCAGGGGCCAGGCTAACTAATCTGCTTGGGTTCACTCTTGGGAGCTTTTGTTCCCTGAATGCTTTCTGTACTGTTTTGGAGGACAGGAATGAAAATGGCGGCCTCCCAGTCTCTGGTTGGAGGAGCTGAGAGCTTGGGGCCCCACTTCTCAGTGCACCCTCAGAGAAAAGTGGTCAATCCCTCCCATCTCCCTGGTCTCTGGCCACACTCCATGCTCACCCAGGCTGTGACTGAGCATTTCTATCTCTGGCACACAGCCCTGTTTGGAGTCTCTGAACCCAGGAGATTCTTGCAGCACACTCCTGCATCACTCCTCCCAGAGGAGGAAGGGGGGGGTGGTTCTTTCCAGATCTGCCACTTGTGGGGTCCCTGCTCAAATAGCAGTGGTCCAACTCTGCCTCAGATCATGGTTTAGGGTAACCCTGAACTGAGAGTGCGCTCCTTGGCTCCGTCTCTGTATCTAGCTTCCCCACTGCCTCTGCCACACTCAGACACCCACAGTCTTTCTGTGACCCAGGGGTCCTGAGACCACACTGTCCCTGCGAGGGTTCCACCCCCTCTTAGCCTCTGAAGCGATGTCCCTCAGTGGAGCAGATTTCTAAAAGTTCTGATTTTATGCTCTGCTGCTCCACCGCTTGCTGGGAGCCAGCCCCTCCCCCACGGTCTATCTTCCTGTCACTTTGGATTCACTTCTCCACTCATAATAAAAATCATTCTCACTAGTATTTATATACTGTGATATTTTAAAATATTATTTGTCTAAATTTCAACTATATTTCTTGTCCTTTAAAAACTCTTTCACATAAAACATTTATAATTTTTCATTATTACATTAATGATTGTGCCTCAGTTTAAAAATATTCAGTAAAATATTTTATAAACTAAAGATGAGGTATTTGAATTTTAAAATTATCTTTTGAGTACCATTTGCGTTCAAAATGACCATCACAGATTGTAATTATACTCTCCTTGTATTATATTTTAACCTGTTTAAAACTTATTTAGCTATGAAAATAGGCCAACAGATTTTTCTGTGTGTCAATGACCTAATCTTACTTCTTCTCAGTGTTTAAAGAGGCGATGATTACATGCATATAAATGAGCTGACCTTGTCAATTCTATTACACCAGATAGTCTGATAACACAGAAGATACATGCATTTTTTAAAAATACAATATTGGTTTTCTCTTATACTGAATTAAAATCTTTGGCATGATTGCTATTACTGTGGCAATAGGTAGGTAGTTCATATTGTGATGAGATTATACTTAAAATTGCCTAGGACAAGTGTTTATTGCTTTGATTTGTTATTTTGATAATACTCTTTTTCTTTATACATGAATTTCATTATAGACTGAAACCACTTTTTTCTTTCTTTCTTTTTTCTTTTTTTATTTTATTTTGGAAGAATTTTAGATAGGCAGTAGAGTTCCTTAAATAGCACAGAGGTTTCCTGTGTACATTTTACCCAGCTTTCTCTAATGTCAACATTTTATATAACAATGCTACTTTTCTCAAAACTAAGAAATTAATATTGATGAAATGCTATGAAATCAGACTTTTCTTGGATTTAAGCAGCTTTCCACTGATGTTTTTTATATTCCAGGGGTATTTTTTTTCTATATTATCTTTATTTGTCATCTTCTCCAATTTATGACAGCTCTGTCTTTCCTTGTTTTTCATGACACTTTGAATGAATAGGGTTAAGAAATTATGTAGAATGTCTTTCAATTTGAGTTTGCTTAATGTTTTCCCATGATTAAATTAAGGCTATGGATTTTGGGAGACAATGCCGCATAAGAGAAGTGCCCTCCATCCTATCGGGGGTGCATGACATCCACATGAGTTATTACCATGACATTAAAGTTAACCATTTGATTAAGTGGTCTCTGTCAGGTTTCTCTAATGAAATGTTACTATTTTACCTTTCCATTCTCTGTTCTTTGGAAGTGAGTGACTAAGTCCAGCCTATATCCAAAGGGATGGAGATTATGTTCCATCTATTAGAGGGAAGTATATAAAAAATTTTGCAACATTCAGACATGTATTAAAACAAGCACAATAAGCATGTTAACTCATTTCCAAACAAATGATTATATGCATTTCTGTATTTCTCCACGTGAGTTCATACTGACATCTCTATCTCTAACCCCAACTACAGTGTACATTACAGCATTCCTCTTTACTCATTTGAAACTTCTGAGACTGAGAAAACTGGTTCTCATTATATACAGTCTTTTTACTCATTTGTTCAACCTTAATATACAATAAGTATTGCTAAATTATAGTCTTGTGAGAAACAGAATTATCAACTACAGTATATTGTTTGTCTTTAACCTTGCATTTATCTAGATAAAACATTGTTCCAAATGATTTTAGTCAATTACTTTCTCCTCATCTACTTCTGTGAAGCTATAAGTTTGCAACCCATTTAATCCATTTTGCAAAATCTCCATGGCATCTTGTCTTCCCCTGATATCTTGTTTGATTTTTCTGTGGTTTAATTAACATGCAACCTCATATTAGCTTGAGGTATATGACAATGATTCAATATTCATACTTATTGCAAAATGATCACCACATAACTCTAGTTAAATCCTTTGTCGTACATGGTAACAAAATGTTTCTCTTGTGATGAGAACTTTTAAGATCTATGCTCTTGGAAACTTTCAAATGTGTGGTACATTATTGTTAACTACAGCTTTCATCCTGTACATGACATGCCTATGACTTATTTATTTTATAGCTGGAAGTTTGTCCCTTTTGACTCCGTTCACCCATTTGGCCTACCCACTCTCCACCTCTGGCAAACACTAATCCATTCTTCATATATATGAGCTTGTTTGGGGTGTTTGTTTATTTGTTTTTTGGATTCCACATATAAGTGAGATCATACAGTATTTGTCTCTCTCTGTCTTATTTCACCTAGCATTATGGGGACTACCTCAATTTTCATTCCAATATTGGCAATTTTTGTCTTCTTATTTTTTTCTTGATGAGTGACTATGGTTCTTGTCCACTTTGTTCATTGTTATGTCCACTTTATTCATCTTTTCAAAGATGAATCTTCATTCAGTGTTTAAAAAAATAAGCTGTGTTTTCATTGGTTTTGCTTATTGTTTTAGGTTTTAAACTTAATTAAATTTAAATAATTTCATTATTTTATTTATTTTTGTTTTCTTTTAGTTTGTTACTCTTTACTTTCTTAAGGCACAAACGAAGGTAGCCAACCTAATCTCTCTTTTTTTTCTAATATAAACATTTAATGCTATAAATTTCCCTCTAAGTATGTCAGCTGCATTCAACAATTTTGAAGTGTTTTAACTTTTTAGTTAATTTTTGTTTTAAATTTTCTTTCAGTGTCCCTTATTTATTCACATTATTTTTTCAAAAATTCTGTATTTCCAAATATTTTTTCTGATTGTTCAAACTGATTTCTAGTTTAATTTGTCATGATCTGAGAATATAGTTGGCATGATATATGTTCTTTTAATATTGTTAAGATTTGTTTTTTTCCCCATTTTGGTGAATGTGCATATGTCCTGATAGACAACATATATTCTGAATTTATTGAGTTTTCTGTAACTCTCATTTGGGTTAAGTTGGTAAGCAGTATTGTTCAGGTCAGCTCTATCTTTACTGATTTTCTTTCTCCTGGTTCTTTCACTTAGCATATTAAAAAATTTCATGCTAGCAAAAATTTTTATCCTACAACTATAATTGTGAATTTGTCTATTTTTCCTTTCAAAGATATCAAGTTTTCCTCATTTATTTTATGGCAATATTATTAGGTGCATACACATTTATTGTTGCCATACCTCCTTAGATAATTTATTCTACTATTATTACATAATATCCCTCTTTATCTCTGATTATATTCCTTATTCTGAACTCTCCTTCTTAATTTTAGATATCTTATTCTGCTTTTGTTTTGTTTCTCTGTATGGCACAACTTTTCATTATTTATTTTATTCCAATATGTCTTTATGTTTAAAATAGGTTTCTCAGGATGCCTGAGTGGCTCAGTTGGTTACATGTCTGCGTTTGAAACAGGTCATGGTCTCAGAATCCTGACATCAAGCCCCATGGCAGGCTCCCTGCTCAGTGGGGGGGAGAGCCTGTTTCTCCTTCTGTCTCTACTGCTCCCTCTGCTTGTGCTCTCTTGAGCTGTCTGTCAAATAAATACAATCGTAAAAAAAAAAAAGAAAAACAATATGTTTCTTAAAAGCAGCATATAGTTCCAAGGGGTTTCCACCAGTGTTCTATGGACACAGATTTTGTTCTTCTTCCTGCAAGTTTAAAATTTTCCTTCCATAACAGAGATAAGGGAGCTGGATCTTGGCAGAATTTCCCCTCTATTAGCCAGTATTACAAGAACAAGTTTCCTCATGTTCTTTTTGATCTTCCTTGTGACTATGACTGCCTGTAAAGTTTGTGGAGAAAAAAGTCTGTAGGTAGGTACAAGTCTCTGTATGTCTAGCAACCTGCTAGACATTTTATTTTCTACATTTAAATTTCTACACTCAGACTTTACTAATATGTTTATGAAAACACAGCTGAATCTTTTTGCCAGCTTAGATAGCCTCCAGTGGCTATATAAGCCATGGTGAACTGCTGTGGTGAACTAATGCTTGGGTGACTTAATGCCTGAACTTTAATGCTCCTTACAGGTACCCATTTACCCCCCCCCCCCCAGATTCCAGGTCAGTTCTTTGACTTGTGTTCTAGTTTATCATGGCTACTGTAACAGAATTCCACAAGTTAGTGGCTTAGACAGCACAGTCTATTATTTTTACAGTTCTGTAAGTTAGAAGTCTGACACAGATCTTACTAGGCTTAAAATCAAGGTGTTGCCAGCGGTACCCCCTTTCTGTAGGGTCTAGGTAGGATTTATTTCTTCATATTTTCCAGCTTCTAGAGGATGTGCCTAGTTCTTTGTCTTCAATGTTAGCAAAGGTAAGCTGCGTCTTTCTCATATCACATTACTCTAAGCTTCACTTTTCTACTTCTGTGGTCCTTTGTGGCTACATTAGACCCATCCAAATAATTCAGCAGATTAGCACCCTTAATTTTCCTTTTCCATGAACATAACATATTCACTGGTTCTGAGATTAGACATGAACATCTTTGTTGGGGACCAGATGAGGACTACCATGGTGTGTCCTCTGGCTCCTAAAGATGCACATCTGTTTCACATGTGAAATCCTTTTATCCCCTTCCAAGGTCTCTCAAATTCTCCTCACGTTATGCTGTGTGGACTCAGGTATCTGATAAGCTCAAGAAAATTAATCAATTTGCACTTTTAAGCTCTTTTGCAATTTACGTGTTTTTACTTTTGGAAAGAAGTAAAATACAAAATAGCTAACAGTGAATTCTTACATGAACAGTAAGTTGACTTTTAAAATATGAGTAAATAATTCACTAACTACATTTGGCTCTGTTATATTTCTATAATATTGAGTGTATTTTGATACAAAATATATCTACTTCCTACATATCCAGTGAGTTTAGTAATATCAGAAGATCCCTTTTTTATGTCAGTCTCATCAGATGTAGAGTAAGATATCAATATTTTGACATTTCTAAAATATGCCTTCTAGCTGTATGTAACTCAGCATCTCTATTATTTATAAAATGCTTATGCTTTATCTAGATACTTGGAGTTATGATGATGTTATCAGATAATACATTCTACACAGCATTTAGGTAATTATTTAGATAATACCAGGTTGTACAACTGTCACATTCACATTTTTCAATTGATATATAAGGTGTCCACAGAGCATCACTAAGCACTTCAAAGGATACATCAGAGAAAGTTATGCCTTCTCCCCACCCCCAAAAAGTTTCAAGTACTAAGAAAGACAAGAAAGAACATCATACATGAAGATAGTTAAGCGCCATAATCATATTTCACATAAACAGTGAAAATAGAAGGGATAGTAGTGTTCTTAAAGAATAGGCAAAAGGGAAAGCTATCAAGAAAAATTTTTAGAGAAAATAGCATTAGAGATATATATATATATATACATATATATATGTATATATATATATACATATATATATATATGAGGTTTTATGGCTCTTAGCTCATATTTCTGTACTTATATTTGTAGCTAGAGCTGATAAATTCTAAAGAATGCAACCACAAACTGCTAGCCAGGAACATAAATTTATTCATATATATCCAAGAAGTAAAGTATATCATAGTCATCTATCAAGGTAGAAATGATACATAAAAAATCCAGGAAGAATATAGCCAGGCCAGATCTCAGTCTGTGATCCCTGGATGTACTAAAAACACAATCAATCTCTCTTATTTTGTTCTACATCCCCCAAACTGTTAGAACTGTAAGGGTCAAATTTCACATGATAGAACAAACAGTATCATGTGGGGAAAGCAATTTATACTACACAATTTTCCTTGTAATTTGCACTATTAGAAGTGTCTTGTCAGTGTTCTGTTGCTACATGATGTCACATTGTCATGTTCTTCTGTTTGACCTGCCAATCTGTGTGTTCAAGGAAGTATAGTTACTTGCTCCATGTAGTCAATATCATAATTTCATAATCTGTAAACTCTCTGTAGACATTTTAGAAAGCATTCCATAGTATTCTGTTACTTTCAATATCATTAGCATATGTGATTCCAAAATAAAATTCTTCGGGCACCCGGGTGGCTCAGTCAGTTAAGCATCTGCCTTCCACTCAGATCATGGACCCAGAGTCCTGGGATCCAGCCCAGGCCAGCACATGCTCCTTGCTCTGCAGTGAGTCAGCTTCTCCTGCTCCCTTTGCTCCTCCTACTCCCCCTGCCCCTCTCCCTCTGCCCATGCTCTATCTCTTGTTTTCTCTCTTTCTCAAATAAATAAATAAAATTCTTGATGTAATCTAGTATTGTGATAGAATTCCAGCCATATACATTTTTCTAAATCAGGTGGAAAAACTTGTTTTACTTTTTCTGAAATGCTTAATTTCTTCCTGGATCATCCACAGAAGGCAAAAGATTACCCTACATTGACAGAAATATAAAGGAGACCAATAGTTTCTGACTGATACTGCTTAATTTGGCCAAGAACAGCAATCCCTACATCATAATGAAATTGGTTAGGAAACCCTACAATTCAGTGATCAACTAGGACTTATCTTTTTTTTTTCTTTTTTCAATTTAATAATCAATTTCTTTAGAAAGAAAACTTTCTGTGCCAGTTAAGTGCATCCTTTCATGCAAGGACAACATGTGGACCCCACACACTTTGTGATACTTTGCCTCACCATGATTTTACAAGCATTCTCTTCACAAGAAAATTGGCACAGATTTTTGTCTGACTCCTATGATCCACCTCTCCTCTGTCAGTAGTTTTGTACCAAATTATAATTTCAAAGCTCTTCTGGCCTGGTCAGGCCTTTAGCAGGGGAAAATTTAAAGATAAAAATACACTAAGGTCCAGATTCATTTCTGTGCATTATACAATGTCGCTCCAGATTTTTGGGCTAGCTTTGCTAAATACTCCCAGGTATTTCGATATATATATATATATATATATATATATATATATATATATATATATATATATTTTGATGGACTCCATGCACTGATGTTGCTTGCTCTCAAATATGCGTGACCTCCACATGGTAACTAATGACATATAGCATAATCCTGAAGTAGAAAGTAACTAATCATCCGCTGTGTTTGTCAATGTGTATGTTGCTAACACTTTGGAAGTGTGCCAGTTCTACTCACCAATTAAAATAGCATAGAAAGTGAAAAGTTTATTTCTTGAACCATAGATCTTTTGCATACATTGCAACTACTTATTGCATAACACCTTTTGATAATATATAAATGTTGGAGTGTATAGAAGTTTCATAAACGAGGAACATTTACGCTCCATGGTACCTAAGCAGGGTTTTGTCAATTTCTTCCTTTTTTTTTTCTTTTTGGTTCTTGGTTCACTTCTAAATATTATTAAGTTTTCATTTTATCTGAAATAATATGTAAATTCAAATATTATTTATGAAACTTTAAAAATTGCTACATAGCTACAGTTTCAAATCTTTTATCTTTTACTGAGTCACATTTCCTTCCTTCAATGCTCTGAATACTTCTGGCTAAGTTTTTGAGCCTCACTGAAGTTCATTCTAATATGACACAACCATTCAATTATTGGGCTTTAAATTAACTTTTGGTTCCTTTTACCCTTAGTTCCCCTAGAAACATTGTATCATATGATTATTTGGTGAATTCCAACATGTGAACATTATTATCATTCTCTAGATTTTTTTTAAAGTCCCTCAAAAATTATGGTATCTGGGGGTGCCTGGGTGGCTCAGTGGGTTAAAAATTATGGTATCTCGGGGCGCCTGAGTGGCTCAGTGGGTTAAAGCCTCTGCCTTTGGCTCAGGTCATGATCCTAGGGTCCTGGGATTGAGCCCCGCATCGGGCTCTCTACTCAGCAGGGAGCCTGCTTCCTCCTCTCTCTCTGCCTGCCTCTCTGCCTAGTTGTGATTTCTCTCTGTCAAATAAATAAAATATTAAAAAAAAAGAACCACAGTCTGGTTCTTTAAAAAAAATTATGGTATCTGTATCAAGCACAATATTGCAGATATAGTCATAGTAATGGATAATATATATTGATGGATAGATCGGTTATGGGATATCTTGGCAATTGTTTCCTAAGACAAAAAAATAGTTTTAGAAACTTTCAGCTACAAAAGTTCTGCCATGTTCTTAAATGGGCAGAAAAGTTAAGGCTAAGCCAAGTCACTTAATCAGACTTCAGTGGCTACAAAATAAGAGCTGTAGTGGATAGATCCTAGCTAACTTGGTGATTTAAAATTAAAATGTTAATTCAGTTTATCCAAAATAGTACTGATACAGACATTTTCAACCCCTAAATTCCTGGCTGAGATTAGAGTAGGTACTTTGAAGCACTAGAAGCTTAAAAGTGACATTTTTGGTCTTACCATACTATTTTCAAAATTTTCTAAAATATAGGTCTGGAAATATCTTCATCATTGGTCTCTACAAATTGCAGAAAATTTATAGACAGCAAAATAAAATGTGTGTAAACATTCAAGAATGTGATGCCCTTAATAGTATGAGAGAAGCAAGTGTATGGTGATTTTGGGTAGCATTAGGAATTTAAGTTATTAGGAACTTAGGAATTCCTCTTAAGTCTCATAAATAGAGTATATAGCAATAGTAAAGGATTATGGTATCTTTCCCATAGTATTTCTTTACAAAAAGAGAGAAATGATTCCTTTGGGATATGTGAGGTTATTTATTTGATTTAGTAATTCCTTACAGGAGTAGCTGGCTGATTCATATCTATTTGCTGGTTTGTGATGTAATGATGTGCTTGGCAGAGGTAAGTTAGTTTAACAAGCTGACCTGCTTACATAGAATGTATAAATATTGCATGAGTGGAGGCATTAATTGGGTCTTTTGATTGCACAGACCGAAATGAAGTGCTTCTCAGAGGAATTTTGTACCTTTTATAGCATTTGTCAGTTTAACCCTACTCAATGAAAGGTCACTGCCTTGAAATACCTTCTGAGCATGTTTAGAGTATATTTCCTAGGCATCCTTCTAGATTCCTGTGTATAATACAGGAAATTTGCTATCAGTGATGAAACTGGTGCCTATGTTAATCACTGAGGTCTTAGACCCTTTAGTTCTGATGAAATGAAAGTGGCTTCAAGAGGTTTCCATGGAAAGTATTTCTCTTCAAGTAATTAGAAATATAGTTAACAAAGGAAATCATTTGCCTAGGTTTTATCATATGAAAAATAAATTAAAAAATTTTATCTCATATACAACCTGGTTTTATGCAATACAAAGTAGAGAGTAATTCAGGTTTATAAATAACCTTGTAGAAATTATAAAAGCTGTCACTGAATATTTGAATAAAGCCCATGTTTTAAATTTTGAAGGTATGATGCTGAATAAATACTAATGAAATATGCTATTAGTTTACTGAATCTCAGTGAAATAGATTTCAAAATCAGTGGTAAATATTATATATTTTAATTATATATTTAATATTGTATTTAAAGAATATTGTCTTGCAAAAATAGTGGCATGTCTTACTTTATAATAGCAAATGGAAACAATAATTTCCTTGATGTTCCGTAGCACAGCCTATAGCCCTACTTTTAGATAAATTTGTTTCTTAACTACCTAGAAAGATATATTTTCAGGGTATAAATAAGACATAGAGAACATCTTTGCCCCATTTTGGAAATGGACCTTGAAACCACTTCTGAGACAGTTCAGATGTCTAAATGCTCTCTGGAAAACATTAAAATGCCATCTCAGTCCTTGTTTAGACATTATTGATTTTATATTACAAGTAGATGAAAGGTCCACTTGGGGAATACTGCTGTATAATTGCTGCAATGACCTAGCCATCTAATACTACCCAGGGCAAAAGCCATTTGATCAAAATCAATGTAAAATATACATTTATCCTCCTGAGACTATTAGGGTATGGAGGAGAGGAGGCGGAAGACACCACATATGAAGAGTGCTATTTAATAATATGACATCAAAAGTAACTGCAATTATATCTCTACTAACTCTCAAATGCAAATAACCCTACATGGCTCTGAATTCCAAAGTTGTATGGCTTATCAACAACAGAATAAACAAATCAATAACTTCTGCAGAAACGAAGAGTGCTTTGAAAAGGAATCTTATATTAGTGCCAGGAATGTAGCTTTACAAACAGCCCAAATGCCATGCCCTTTTGTTTGTTAAAGCATATGGTTGGATAAAAATATATTCAGGGCAAAGCTTATCTTACTTTTTCCCTAGCTCTTTCTTTAGTTGGAGGACCCATATTGTCAAAACTTTATATCTACATGGAAACTCTTCTCAAACTAAGGAATATTGGTCACATTTGTATAATTCAAGTTCTCTGTGTAGTCCAGTTTCACATCTGATACCAAGAACAGGAGAGTGCGGTTGGACAGTTGATGGATATCTTTTATTAGAGGTGCACTTACCATAAAAAAATTAAGCTTAAATTTCAGACCGTCCTAGGCAGGACCCTTTGTGCAGCCCTGGAAAGAACCCTAGCAATGTACTTATATTCATACATGTTTGTGAAAATATGATTGTTTAAAAAAAAATAGTGAGAGCGCCTGGGTGGCTCAGTGGTTTAAGCCGCTGCCTTCGGCTCAGGTCATGATCTCAGGGTCCTGGGATCCAGTCCCGCATTGGGCTCTCTGCTCGGCAGGGAGCCTGCTTCCCTCTCACTCTCTCTGTCTGCCTCTCTGTCTACTTGTGATCTCTCTCTGTCAAATAAATAAATAAAATCTTTTAAAAAAATAAAAATAAAAATAAAGTGAGATACTTACAATTTTCTAATTGATTTTATAATTCTAAATAATGCAAATGCTATTATATTCATGATTTTTTAAATTTGTTTATTTTCAGCATAACAGTGTTCATTGTTTTTGCACCTCATCCAGTGCTCCATGCAGTACGTGCCCTCCCTATTACCCACCACCTGGTTCCTCAACCTCCCACCCCCCCCCCCACCGCCCCTTCAAAACCCTCTGGTTGTTTTTCAGAGTCCATAGTCTCTCATGGTTCATCTCCCCTTCCAGTTTCCCTCAACTCCCTCTCCTCTCCATCTCCCCATGTCCACCGTGTTCTTTGTTATGCTCCACAAATAAGTGAGACCATATGATACTTGACTCTCTCTGCTTGACTTATTTTGCTCAGCATAATCTCTACCAGTCCCATCCATGTTGCTACAAAAGTTGGGTATTCATCCTTTCTGATGGAGGCATAATGCTCCATCGTGTATATGGACCACATCTTCCTTATCCATTCATCCGTTGAAGGGCATCTTGGTTCTTTCCACAGTTTGGCGACCGTGGCCATTGCTGCTATAAACATTAGGGTACAGATGGCTCTTCTTTTCACTACATCTGTATCTTTGGGGTAAATACCCAGCAGTGCAATTGCAGGGTCATAGGGAAGCTCTATTCTTAATTTCTTGAGGAATCTCCACACTGTTCTCCAAAGTGGCTGCACCAACTTGCATTCCCTCCAACAGTGTAAGAGGGTTCCCCTTTCTCCACATCCTCTCCAACACACGTTGTTTCCTGTCTTGCTAATTTTGGCCATTCTAACTGGTGTCAGGTGGTATCTCAGTGTAGTTTTAATTTGAATCTCCCTGATGGCTAGTGATGATGAACATTTTTTTCATGTGTCTGATAGCCATTTGTATGCCTTCATTGGAGAAGTGTCTGTTCATATCTTCTGCTCATTTTTTGATATGATTATCTGTTTTGTTTGTGTTGACTTGGAGGATTTCTTTATAGATCCTGGATATAAACCTTTTGTCTGTACTGTCATTTGCAAATATCTTCTCCCATTCCGTGGGTTGCCTCTTTGTTTTGTTGACTGTTTCCTTTGCTGTGCAGAAGCTTTTGATCTTGATGAAGTCCCAAAAGTTCATTTTCACTTTTGTTTCCTTTGCCTTTGGAGACATATCTTGAAAGAAGTTGCTGTGGCTGATATCGAAGAGGTTACTGCCTATGTTCTCCTCTAGGATTCTGATGGATTCCTGTCTCACGTTGAGGTCTTTTATCCATTTCGAGTTTCTCTTTGTGTACAGTGTAAGAGAATGGTCGAGTTTCACTCTTCTACATATCGCTGTCCAGTTTTCCGAGCATCATTTATTGAAGAGACTGTCTTTTTTCCATTGTATATTTTTTCCTGTTTTGTCAAAGATTATTTGACCATAAAGTTGAGGGTCCATATCTGGCCTCTCCACTCTGTTCCACTGGTCAATGTGTCTGTTTTTATGCCAGTATCACGCTGTCTTGGTGATCACAGCTTTGAGTAAAGCTTGAAATCGGGTAACGTGATGCCGCCAGTTTTGTTTTAGTTTTTCAACATTTCCTTAGCAATTCAGGGTCTCTTCTGATTCCATACAAATTTTAGGATTATTTGCTCCAGCTCTTTGAAAAATACCAGTGGAATTTTGATCAGAATGTCATTAAAAGAATAGATTGCTCTAGGCAGTGTAGACATTTTAACAATGTTAAAAGACTACAGTCTTTAGTTGAAAATCTAATTTATCTGATATGAGAATCGCTTTCCCAGCCCTCTTTTGAGGCCCATTGGCATGAAAGATGCTTCTCCATCCCTTCACTTTCAGTCTGGGTGTATCCTTAGGTTCAAAATGGGTCTCTTGTAGACAACATATGGATGGGTCCTGTCGTTTTATCCAATCTGCAACCCTGTGTCGTTTTATGGGCGCATTTAGGCCATTCACATTGAGAGTGATTATTGAGAGATAGGTTTTTACAGAGATCATGTTACCTTTGAAGAATTTCTGTCTGTAGATTGTTTCTATATTTCTGTTCAATGATATTCTTAGGATTTTTTCTCTTTTATAGGACCCCCCTTAATATTTCCTGCAGTGTCGGCTTGGTGGTTGCATAGTCTTTTAAGCCTTGCCGGTCTTGGAAACTCTTTATCTCTCCATCCATTTTAAAAGTCAGTCTTGCTGGATAGAGTATTCTTGGCTGCATGTTCTACTCATTTAGTACTCTGAATATATTTTGTCAACCCTTCCTGGCTTGCCAGGTCTCTGTGGACAGGTCTGACGTTATTCTAATGGGCTTTCCTCTGTATGTAAGGAGCTTCTTTGTCCTAGCTGCTTTTAAGAGGGTCTGTCTTGAAACATAATTCCTCATTTTAACTATATGGTGTCATTAGGACTTTCGAGAATCTAAAATCTTGGGAGGAAATCTCTCTGCCTCTAGTACATGAACGTTGTTTCCATTCGTGAGATTGGGAAAATTTTCATAGACAACTTCTTCCACTATATCTTCTAGACTTCTTTCTTTTTCCTCCCCTTTAGGGATTCCAATAATTCTGACGTTGGAACATTTCATGGCATCATTTATTTCCCTGATTCTGATTTCGTGGCTTCTGAGCTGTTTGTTCCAGGCTTCCTCCTGATCCTTTCTCTCTATCTGTTTGTCCTCCAGATCACTAATTCTATCTTCTGTCTCAGTTACCCTAGCTTTTAGAGAATTTAGATTAGATTGGAAATCATTGAGAGCATTTTGAACATCATCCCTGGTGGCTTTCAGTTCTGCCCTAACATTGTGAACATCATCCCTGGTGGCTTTCAGTTCTGCCCTAATCAATTCTGTTTGGTCATCCATGGCTTTCTCCAACCTAGCTATTGCCTGGATAATTGTTAGTCTGAATTCCTTTTCCGACATATTGTCTATGTCGATAGCCATTAGCTCTGTTGCAGAAGGTCCATCCTCCGTATTTTTCTTCTGTTGGGTATTCCTCCTACTACTCATTTTGGGAAGAGATGACTGAACAGATGCAGGTGAATTTATCGATTGTGGTGCAGTCAAGGTGCACCCTGGAACGCTTCTGTGCAATCAGGGTTCCCCACCCAAATGAGAGAAAAAAGAAAAGAAAAAGAAATAGAGAGGAAGAAAGAAAAAAAAAGGAAAAGAAAAAAGTAAAAAAAAATAGAGAGAGAGAGAGAGACAGGAAAAAAAGGGAAGATAAAAGAGAAGGCTCAGCCCAAATGGGCCCCAAGGTAAGATTTATGAAGTATACAAACAAAAACAGACAAACAAAAAGACTGATAAAAGTATAACAAGAGAAAAAAAAAGTATATATATATATATATATATATATATATATATATATATATAAGCAAAAAAGGGAAGAACCTCATCAGAAAGAACCCCAAGTATAAGATTTACATATTATCAGGACAAACACAAATTCACAGAAACACTGGCAGAAGGAAAAGTTGGGAGAGTGGTTATAAATTCTCAGTGTGGGCAAGGAAGGTTATTTTGATTCTTCCTGGATGTATCTTGATGTTTTTCTTAAGGGACTCAACTTTCCTAATTTACAGGGGGATTAGAAACTGGTTTGCCTATAGGGGTAGCATTGATTGGGGAAAGGGGATTACCTTGAAGTTTAACTCTATATGTATATTAGAAAATAAAAATTAAAAAAGAAAAAACTAGAGTAAACTAAGTTAAAAAGAATTTAAAAAAAATAGCAAAAAGAATGAATACTGTTACGCTGAAAAAATTAATAAAAAGGGAAAAAAAAGAATTTAAAAAAATTAGAAAAGCAAAAAAACAAAACAAAACAAAACACGGGTGTATGTATCAAAAAGTTCAGGTTAGAAGGTTATTAAGGAATTTGATGTACTGGACATCTCAGTGTGATGGTACATAGGTTAAAAAATTATCTGTATGTATTAAAAAAAAAAGGAACCAGAATATTGGTAGAGTTAAAAATAAAAGTTGTATTTATGAAGTAGTGGTGGTTGTTCTCTTGTAGTCTTCTTTTTTGTTTGTTTGTTTTTTTTTTCTTCCTTCCTGGTTGGTTTTCTGGGGGAGGGGCCTGCCACGTGGGTTTTCAGACAATGATGTTCCCTGAGTTAGGTCCTCCCACTCTCCTCCAAGGGGTGGGCTCTGAAGAAACTGTTTGTTTCAGGCTTTTGTTCTCTGGGGGTTTTTATGTTCTTTCATCTGTTTTCTCTCGTCTTGACAGCTTTTGATGGTTTTTGGAGGTTTAGAGGAGAGCAAACAGCACCCAGACCTCCCTCTCAGAGAGAAGCCTCAGAATGCTCTGCAGAGCTGCTGGCAGAGTCGGTTCTGAGTCTCGGTCCCTGGGGATGCAGGAGCTCCTCGTTGTACCCAATACTAGGGTAGTGGCGGCTGTCTAGGCAGCTCCAGACTGCCAGAGAGGTTCCAAGCAGAGATTACACACTGAGATTTTTCCCGCTGTCCCGGGGCTGGGAATGTCTAGTTTTTCCGGATGCCAGTGCTCCAGGCTAATGCCTATGAGCACCTCTCCCAAGGGAGGGTGTGGGACGCACGCGTTTCAGGATTGCCGTCTGGCCAGGCTCCCAGGCACTCACCGGAGCCGGACCCCACTCATTCTCGGGTGTGCTGGCGTTCAGGCGCACTGGCGGCTCAGGGACGGAGACCTGATTTCTCCGCTGCACTCTCTCTGGCTCAGCGCCAGGGGAGGCTGTCCTGGGTCCGGGGACTTAGGTCCCTGTCCCTAACCGCCCAGATTCCCACTATTTCCCCCAAAGATCCTTTGCTCTTTTTGTTTTTTGAGTGCTTTCAACCAGACTCCAAGTTAATGCTGGTCCCCGTATGCAGGGCACTCTCGTATTGTGGTATTACTTTCCAATCGGTCACCTCTGGTGGCTCCCTCCCCCTTTTGTTTATCTTCTGATATCAGTCCGGTGTTCCCACTCTGCTTTACCTGCCACTGGTGTCTTCTGCTCCTGTAGAGATCCAGACATGTATAATTCTGATCTTAGGCTGATTTCATGGGTGGTCGGAGTTCCCTGGTAGGTAATCAGCTCACTTTAGTGTACAGGTTGTAAAGGCGCCTCCTCCTACTTCCCCGCCATCTTGACTCCCCCTATTCATGATTTTTTTTCTTTTTTTCCTCAGAATTATTTTGTCTTTAAGTTCTTATTTACATTCCAATTAGTTAACATGCAGTCTAATATTTATTTCAAGTGTACAGTATAGTGATTCAGCTCTTCCATACATTACCTGGCTCTCATCACAAGTACCCTCTTTAGTCCCCAATCACCTGTTTCACGCATCCCCTCCACCAACCTCCACTCTAGTAACCATCTGTTTTTTCTGTGTAGTTAGAAGTATGTTTCCTAGTTTTTATCTCTTTCTCTCTTTCTTTTTTCCTTTGCTACTTTGTTTTGTTTCTTAAATTCCACATATGAGAGAAATCTGTCTTTCTCAGACTTATTTTACTTAGCATAACACTTTAGCTTCATCCATGTTGTTGCAAATGGCAAGATTTCACGATTTTTGATGTCTGAGTAATATTCCATTGTGTGTGTGTGTGCGTGTGTTATAACATACATACACATCTTCTTTTTCCATTCATCAGTCAGTGGCTACTTGGGCAGTTTCCATAATTTGGTAATTATAAATAATGCTGCTGTAAACATCAGCGTGCATTATGCCTTTAAGTTAGTATATTTGCATTCTTTAGGTAAATATCTAGTAGTGTAATTGCTGGATTGCAGGGTAGTTCCTTTTTTTTAATTTTGTTTTTTTTTTTCGAATTTTTATTTAAATTCTTGTTAGCATGCAGTGAAATAATGGTTTCAGGAGAATTTAGTGATTCATCACTTACATATATAACACCCAGTGTTCATCATAACAAGTGCCCTCCTTAATACCCATCAGCCATTGAGCCCTTTCCTTACCCACCTCCCTCTATCAACCCTCAGTTTTTTCTCTGTCATTAAGTGTCTTTCATGGTTTGGCTCCACCTCTCTCTCCTGCTCTCTCTCTCTTTTTTTTCCCCCTTGCCACATGTTGATCCGTTTTATTTACTAAACTACACATATGGGTGAAATCATATGGTATTTGTCTTTCTTTGACTGATTTATTTCACTTAACATAATACAGTCTATCTAGCTCCATCCACACCTTTGCAAATGGCAAAATTTCATTATTTTTGATGCCTGAGTAATATTCCAATTCATACCACATCTTCTTTATTGATTCAACAGTCAGTGGACAGTCAAGCTCTTTCTATAGTTTGACAATTGTTGATAAAGCTGCTATAAACATGGCGGTGCATGTACCCCTTCTAATTTGTATATTTGCATGCTTTGGGTAAATACCTAGTAGTGCAATTTTTCACTCTTTGAGGAACCTAAAACTGTTTTCCAGAGTTGCCGCATCAGTTGGCATTCCAACCAACAGTGTGAGAGGTTACCCATTCTCCCCATCCTTGCCAACATCTGTTGTTTCTTGAATTGTTCATTTTAGCCATTCCAACCGATGTAAAGTTGTATGTCATCATGGTTTTTGTTTGTATTTCCCTGATGATGAGTGGTGTTGAGCATCTTCTCATGAGTATGTTGGCTACCTGGATGTCTTCTTTGGAAAAATGTCTACTTGTGTCTTCTGCCCATTTTTAATTGGATTATTAATTTTTGGAATCTTGAGTTTGATAAGTTCTTTATATATTTTGGATACTAACCTTTATCAGATATGTTATTTGCAAATATCTTCTCCTATTCTGTAGACTGCCTTTTAGTTTTGTTGACTATTTCCTTTGCTGTGCAGAAACTTTTATCTTGATAAAATTCTAATAGTTCATTTTTGCTTTTGTTTCCCTTACTTCAGGAGATATATCTAGTAAGAAGTTGCTATGGCCAATGTCAAAGAAGTTATTGCCTGTGTTCTTTAGGATTTTGATGGATTCCTGCCGCACATTCAGGTCTTTCATCCATTTTGAATTTATTTTTGTGTATGGTGTAAGGAAGTGGTCCATTTTCATACATCTGCACAGTGCTGTCCAGTTTTCCCAACACAATTTGTTGAAAAGACTATCTTTTTTCCATGAATATTTTTTTCTGCTTTTCAAAGATTAGTTGACCATATAGTTGTAGGTCCTTTTCTGGGTTTTCTTTCTATTCCACTGATCTATGTGTTTGCTTTTGTGCCAGTACCATACTGTTTTGATCACTATAGCTTTGTAATTTAGCTTGAAGTCAAGCAACATGATGTCCCCCACTTTTTTTTTTCTTTTTCATGATTACCTTTCATTAACCATTATATATTTGGCATGGAGGAAGACAGGTGCAATTAGTTAACAGGCTAATGAAGAGCAAAGAAGCCACATCTGGACCATGAAAAGGACTGTACATTGCCCAGAGATTCAGAGTTTTGAGCTAGATGCAGTTCCTAATTTTAATTTTGAGCCAGATGCAAATTCTTTTTTTTGTTTTGTTTTGTTTTGTTTTGTTTTGTTTTTCAGTTGCAGATTCTTAATCAGAATTTGGTATATTTTCCTTAGGAATAGAATGGTGTATTCTTCAGGTAGGAAGAAAGGTACACATTTCCCACCCAAAGAATTAAGGGTAGTTAGAAAAATGGATTGTGGGAGTAGCAGTTTCTCCCCTAGTCTCACTATGTACTTGCAACTTGGAAACAGCTACCCAGTTAAAAAATACATCCACTTCCTCTGCTTACATCTGTATGTGGTTATGTGATTATTTCTCATTAAATAATATGAACAAAAGGTATGGAAATTACTACTAGGCAAAGAATTTAATGAATTGATGTTCCTCTTGAACGTTCCACTTTGCCTTGTACTAGTAGATGCCAATATGATGCAAGATATAATCCAGAGGGAATTTGGGACCCTAAGTCACCCTATACAAAAGAGCCTCTTGAATTACTGTATGAGCTAGAAATAAAATTGTATTGCATTTGTGTAATTTTAAAAAAAACTTAATGTGTTAGTAAGGTAGTATCTGATATCTAAATGTAATGCCAAGAGTGTGTCCTTGGTATAGGTGATATATTTTTTGTAGATTTTATGTATTTATTTTTAGAGAGAGAGTGTGTGTGCATGAGCAGGGAGAGGAACAGAAGGAGAGGGAAAGAATTTCAAGCAGACTCCACACTAAGCGTGGAGCCTGACATGGGGCTTGATCTCAGGTTCCCGAGATCATGATCTAAGCCAGAATCAAGAGTCAGATGCTTAAGTGACTGTGCCACCCAGGCACCTCTGGTCTAGATGATATTACTCAAGGTATGTACGTTCTTTTTCACCCTGATTGACCAAGTGCCAACTTAAAGGAATCAGAAAGTATGAAAACAATACTCCAGTGTTATATTTTCTAGCTAGAATAAAACTTATGTTTTTAACTCATACTAGTAGAAATTTATTTTAATAACTATACCTTTCCAAATAGGACATCATCATTTTTAGCAATTATACCTTCCATCTGCATTATTTTTTATACCCACCCATGCATACAATGATATCAAAGCTTTCTCAGTTGGTTATCATCTATAAGAAATATATCTGGGCAGAATGATCTCTCGTATATACTCTGGTATCCTAGGAATATAAATAATGTAATAACAGAGAGTCTACCAGGCAATTCAAAAGATTAAAAAAACCTTTTCTGATTTGGAAGCAGGAATACATGATATTCAGGCAATTTCAGACATCAAAGCTGCTCACTTTCAGCTATACCTTTCTGCTTTCTACCTGTGCTCACTACAGTTTTCTACCCAAAGTATAAATATATAGCCTACACTTATATCAACTGATTTTACATCTGCAGACTAAGAGCCTAAGGATTCATTTATTCCTTAATTCACTTATTTTAAGGAATATTTATTGAGTACATTTCTGAGCCAAGCATTCTTCTAGAAATGGAGTAAGACAAATGTATGTGCTACTTTTTTTTTTCTCAGCTGAGAGAGCTTTAATGGGGGTGCAGGATGGCAGGCAGCGGGGGTGGGGACACAAGTGCGGGGCCCCCGCACCCCCAACTCTCCACCTGTATGTGCTACTTTTAAGGAACTTAAAATCTGACAGAATTCTGGTGCCATTGCAGTTACTACCATGTGAACTGAGATGAGTCCTGAAGAGGCAAGTGTGGTAATTCATCTCCCAGGGCTTTCTACCTGGTATGCTCAGAGAAGCCTAAGACTCAGTAAGGAGAGGCATTTGGAGATGGAGGATGAGGAGGTATCTGTCATTTCAGATATTACCACTGGGATCATTATATAGAATAAACATGCATTTGTAGTGTGGCCTTCTTGTTTCATGACATACTAAGTAATCACAACAGATCCCACCCTATTTCCCTCCATAAACATATTTTTATAGCATATTGAATCTTCAGTGTTTCTTAGAACAATAGAGAGATAGGTAAGGGTGAATAAGTTTTTGTGTCTCTGCATGCATGTGTGCATGGTGGGGATTCTATTCTGTCTTCTTTGGTGACTATCTTCTGGTGGTAAAATATTTTCCAGCATGAAGCTGTAGAAAGAATCCTGCACATGAATTCTGGTTGTAGTAAGTTAAATCAAAGATCTGACACTTATAAACTGTGATCCTATGATACCTATGACATATGAAAGCTTATGTGGTCATAAGCTTTTCAGACCTCAAGTTATTATTCCTCACATACAGTAAATAATACCTGTCTTTTACTAGATGCCTTTTCTTTTTTAATGTATGTTTTAAATAGGCTCCATATATTACCACCTTGCCTCATTTAAATCTGAAAATTCACTGAGGTCAGAGATTATGATTTTCAAATCATTTTCCTTTCCTAAATATTAGTAATGATAACATTTACTTAGTATTTACTCTGTGGTATACACTCAATTGACCACTTTATATACTTCACTTATTTAATGTTTAAAGTATCCCTAGCCAGTTGTTAGGACTTCAAGTTCTACAGAGACTGCTTGACTGAAATTTAGCTCTTCTACTTATAAGCTATAATACTGGAAAAACCACTTGGCTCCTCTAAATCTCAATTTTCAAAATTTAATCATAGGTAGTTGTGAGACTGAGATGAATTAATAAAAGTAAAGTATATAAATGTTGCCTGGAATATAGTAAGTTATTAAATATAAGATAACATTGCTTTCAGATATACCCATTTTTTACTGTTATCACCTCTAACTTGAATTATTATGGTAGATTTATTACTGTTCATTTTTCACTCTTTTGCAGAGTTTGAATTTCTGTTCACTAAATATTAGAAGCAACAAACCTTAGCCTCACTCAGATAAGCGCCGCATATGGACACTCTTCTTTCCTAAGCCTCCTCTATGGATAGAGTGTACTTATCTACACCATTGATGTTGGCCTGATCTATGTGATATTCCTTGGCTAATAGAGTATAGTATGAAATGATCTGGTGCTAGCCTATGCTTTAAGTAAAATAAATTATTTTTGTTGACCTCTCTGGGAGCTACTGGGCCCACCATGGGAAATGCATGCCCCATATACCTGACACTCCTACACACAGACCCCAAGAGGGTGAAATGTGTAGAACATCTTAACTCAATATGCAGGAAGAAGCAGAGCCACTCCAGCTGTCCAGCCAACACAGAGATCTATTAGCCTGTAATAAGTGTTTACTGTTTGCCACTGAAATTGTGCGTGTTTGTGCATTATAATATGGTAAAGACTGGGCAATGTACCCTTCCTCCCCATCAACTTCTTTGATATTTTACTCAAAGTAGTTTAAAAAACCCAGAAATCCAAAGATACCATTTCCTTCTACATAGCACCTTTTAATGCCATGCCATTGTGTTTAGACCAAAATCAAACTCTGTTATAGCTTAAGAAGATTCCTTTTAAGATTTTTAAATTTATTTTAAGAAATAAAGACAGAGAGAGGACATGAATGGGGATGGAGGAGCAGAGGGAGAGGGACAAGCAAACTCTCTGCTGAGTGCAGAGCCCCACAGGGGGCTGATCCCATAACCCATGACCTGAGCTGAATTCAAGACTAAGATGCTTAACCAGCAGAACCACCCAGGTGCCCCCAACTTATGAAAATCTTAACTACTTCTCAGATACCATATTATATTTTTCTATGCATAGGCGATCTGTGCCCTTATTCTTTTTTTTTTTTTAAAGATTTATTTATTTATTTATTTGACAGAGAGAGAGAGAGAGAGATCACAAGTAGGCAGAAAGGCAGGCAGAGACAGAGAGGAAAGCAGGCTCCCTGCTGAGCAGAGAGCCCGATGCAGGGCTTGATCCCAGGACCCTGAGATCATGACCTGAGCTGAAGGCAGAGGCTTAACTCCCTGAGCCACTCAGGTGCCCCTGTACGTTTATTCTTTATGTGGAGCATCGCAAGTTCTTTTCCTTCTCAGGGCCTTCTCAGATGTTTTATCTTCCTGAAGGACTATTCCACACTTTTCTTTCCATGCTCCTCACCCTTCATATCTTGACTTAAAAATCATCTCCTAAGAATGCAATTTTAATTATATATTTATTCATTTACTTATATTTTTGTCTGTCTCTTCTACTATAAGTACACTGAGGTCAAAACAAGAGCTAGATTTATTTACTATTGATAACCCAGAATTTAGTACAATGCCAAAAGCTTACAAGTACTAACAAATTCTATTGGATAGATGGTTTTGTTTAGGAAATTGAGGAGGTAATGAAATACATTTCATAGTATTATGCAACTGGTGACCAAGTGCAGAACTAAGACTCGTACTCAAGTGTGTCTTTTGTTTGTAAAGACCCAAATATTAGGGGGAAATCATAAAAATACATATTTTATCTGTAATACATCTAGCCTTAACTTATTCACAATTTTGGTAATTCATACCCCATGTTGATGAACCAGTCATTGAATTGTCCCACAGTGAATTGTTCAATAATTAAGTAATGCACAATTATGAGTTGTATTTATACTACTTAGAATAATAGGTTTCAACTAGCCTTAAGTACCTTATAAATACTTATTATTAGAAATTCACAACCCAAATATATAGCATTATTTATTTATTTATTTAAACAGATACTCTCAAGGTTGACAATTATATGACTTGGTCTATTTTGTTTTATTTTTATTTATTTATTTATTTATTTGATAAAACCTCTTTATTGAAGTATTACATAAAACATGCTCAGAAGAAGAGAATAGCTTAAGTGTTTAGCTCTGTGAATTTTCACAAACGTAGTATACACCCATGTAGTCAGCACCTCACCAGGGTTACAAGTGGTTTATTTTTTAAAAACTTTAAAAATTTTTGTGGAAACAATTAGTGTCCAGGGAGGTAGTGCGCACCCTTCATGCAGCCTCTGCAGTGTTAATGGCTTGCATCCTTGAAGTACAGACCAGAATCAGATCACTGTGACCAGTACAGCATACCAACCTTTTTCAGTCACAGTTTACCAGTTTTATGTGCTTTCATTACATATGTGTGTTGATGTACCATTTTGCACCAGCAATGTATGAGTTGTTCTGCATCTTCACTGGCATTCAATATCATCAGAATATAATTACACCTATTAAACCTTTACAATAGGTGTAGAGTCTCACCTCTGTTTTCATTTCTATCACTGTGGACTAATTTTGCTTATTTTATCTTTTCTTAAATTAACATGTAATACATTATTTTTTTCAGGAATACAGGTCTGTGACTCATCAGTCTTACACAATTCACAGCACTCACTGTAGCATATACCCTCCCCAGTGTCCATTGCCCAGCCACCCCATCCTCCAATCCTCTTCCATTCCAGCAACCTTCACTTTGTTTCCTGAGATTGATTCTCTTATGGTTTGTTTCCCTCTCTGGTTTTGTCTGGTTTCATTTTTTCCTCTCTTCCCCTATGATTCTCTGCTTTCTTTCTCAAATTTCACATATCAGTGAGATCATATGATAATTATCTTTTTCTGATTGACTTATTTTGCTTACATAGTACCCTCTAGTTCTATCCACTTCATTGCAAATGTCAAGATTTCATTTTTGACAGCTGCATAATATTTGATTGTGTAATTTTACCACATCTTCATCTATCCATCTGTTGATGGACATCTGTGTTCTTTCCATAGCTTGGCTATTATGGACATTGCTCCTATAAATGTTGGGGTGCAGGTGCCCCTTCAGATTACTACATTTATATCTCTATGGTAAATACACAGTAGTGTAATTGCTAGGTTATAGGGTAGCTCTGTTTTCAACTTTTTGAGGAACCTCCATACTGTTTTCCAAAGCAGCTACACCAGCTTGCATTCCCACCAACAGCTAAGGAGTCTTCCCCTTTCTCCACATCCTCATCAACATCTGTTGTTTCCTGATTTATTAATTTTAGCTATTCTGACTGCTGTGAGTTAGTATCTCATTGTGGTTTTTATTTTTATTTCCCTGATGCCAGCTGACGTTGAGCATTTTCTCATTTGTTCTGCTGGCCATTTGGATGTCTTCTTTGGAGAAATGCCTGTACTTGTCTTCTGCCCATTTCTTGACTGGATTATTTGTTCCTTGGGTGTTGAGTTTGATAAGATCTTCAGGGTTTTGGATACTAGCCTTTATCTGATATGTCATTTGCAAATATCTTCTCCCATTCTGTCAGTTGTCTTTTGGTTTTGTTGACTGTTTCCTTTGCTGCGCAAAAGCTTTTTATCTTGATGAAGTCCCAATAGTTCATTTTTGCCCTTGCTTCCCTTACCTTTGGTGATGTCTCTAGGAAGAAGTTGCTGTGGCTGAAGTCAAAGAGGTTGCTGTTTATGTTCTCCTCAAGGATTTTGATGGATTCTTGTCTCAAGTTTAGATCTTTCATCCATTTTGTGTCTATTTTAGTGCATGGTGTAAGGAAAAGGTCCAGTTTCCTTCTTCTGCATGTGGCTGTCCAATTTTCAACATTTGTTGAGGAGACTGTCTTTTTTCCATTGGATATTCTTTCCTGCTCTGTTGAAGATTAGTTGACCACAGAGTTGAGGGTCTACTTCTGAGTTCTCTATCCTGTTCCATTGATCTATATGTTTGTTTTGGTACCAGTACCATACTGCCTTGATGATTACAGCTTTGTAATAGAACTTGATGTCCAGACTGTGATGCCACCAACTTTGGCTTTCTTTTTCAACATTCCTCTGGCTCTTTGGGGTCTTTTCTGGTTCTATACAAATTTTGGGATTATTTGTTCCATTTCTGTGCAAAAAGTAGGGATTGATTAAATGTGAAGATTGCTTTAGGTAGTATAGACATTTTAACGATAATTGTTCTTCCAATCCATGAGCATGGAAAGCTTTTCCATTTATTTGTGTCTTTCTCAATTTCTTTCATGAGTGTTCTATAGTTTTCTGAGTACAGATTCTTTGCCTCTTTTTTAGATTTATTCCTAGATATCTATGGTTTTGGATGGAATTTTAAATGGGATCAACTCCTTAGTTTATATTTCTTCATTCTCGTTGGTGTATAGAAATACACTGATTTCTGTGCATTGATTTTATATCCTGCCACTTTACTGAATTCCTGTATGAGTTCTAGCAGTTTTGGTGTGGAGTCTTTTGTGATTTCTACATAAAGTATCATATTATCTGCACAGAGTGAAAGTTTGACTTCTTTGCTGATTCGGATGCCTTTTATTTCTTTTTGCTGTCCAATTGCTAAGACTTCTAGGACTTCTAATACTATGTTGAACAGCAGTAGTGATAGTGGACATCCCTGCTGTGTTCCTGACATTAGGGGAAAAGCTCTCAGTTTTCCCCCATTGAGAATGATATTCACTGTGGGTTTTTCATAGGAAGCTTTTATGATATTGAGGTGTGTTCCCTCTACCCCTACAGTGTGAAGGGTGTTAATAAAGAAAGGATGCTGTACTTTGTCAAATGCTTTCTTCTGTATCTGTTGGGAGTATCATATGGTTCTTGTCCTTTCTTTTATTAATGTAGTGTATCACACTGATTGATTGTGGATGTTGAATCACCCTTGCTGCCCAGGAATAAATCCCACTTGGTTGTGGTGAATAATCTTTTTAATGTACTGTTGGATTGTATTGGCTAATATTTTGATGAGAATTTTTGCCTCCATTTCATCAGGTATATTGATCTCTAATTCTCCTTTTTCATGGGGTCTTTGGTTTTGGGATCAAGGTAACACTGACCTCATAAAATGAGTTTGGAAGTTTTCCTTCCATTTCTGTTTTTTTGGAACAGTTTCAGAAGAATAGGCATTAAGTCTTCTTTGAATGTTTGGTAGAATTCTCTTGGGAAGCCATCTGCCTGGGCCCTTGTTTCCTGGGAGATTTTTGATTAGTTCTTCAATTTCTTTGCTGGTTATGGGTCTGTTCATGTTTTCTGTTTCTTCCTGGTTCAGTTTTTGTAGTTTATACATATCTAGGAATGCATCCATTTCTTCCAGATTGTCTAATTTGTTGGCATATAGTTGCTCATAATATGTTCTTATAATTGTTTGTATTCTTTGGTGTTCATTATGATCTCTCTTGTGTCACTCATCAATTTATTTATTTGGGTCCTTTCTCTTTTCTTTTTGATAAGTCTGGCCAGGGCTTTTTCAGTCTTATTAATTCTTTCAGAGAACTAGCTTGTAGTTTCATTGATCTGTTCTACTGTTCTTTTGGTTTCTATTTCATTGATTTCTGCTTTGATCTTTATTATTTCTTTTCTCCTACTGGGTTTAGGCCTTCTTTGTTGTTCTTTCTCCAACTCCTTTAGGTGTAGGGTAATTTGATCTACTTTAGCAGACATCTCTGGTAAATATTTAATAGTGTCTAAATTTCAGTACTTTATAACTACTTCATGTTTTGTATTTTACATTATTTCACTTTTTAATTTCCATCACATACTTGCATCAGTAGGAATAGGTTATATTTTTCTATATTAAACAGTGAATTCAAAATAGTAAAGAACTACTACAACAAATATTTGTTTTCCACTATGTCTGTTAGCTTAGGCGCTGTTGCATATCTCCTTTTCTGCAGAACCCAACACAACTGAGTAGCTTCCTTCTGGAATTTTGTTGGTTGTCATTGCAGAGGAAACCTAAAAGGTGATTTGAGTTAGCCTTTAAATCTCCTGCTCAAGACCCATGTCACTTCCACTCCTGTTTCATTGATCAAATCAAGTCATTTTATAAAGTCTAAAATCATTAGGACAAATTACTATATGATTCCTACTGAGGGACTGGCATTGCATGTGGACAAAACTAATATGTAAGTGACACTTTGCAACCTATTTTAAAATGTCTTAAATATAGTTGGAAGTATATGAAAACCCAAAAGCCTATGATCCTTTCTTGGATCCACCATTCAGGGAAAAATGTTAATTTCTATGCTGTTGTCTTGCCCAGAAGTTGAATTAACATTCATAATGCTTCAGAAAAGTGAGAGGCAGTTGTACTCAAGTAAAAGACAAATTTAACATTAAGTCACTTTACTTGGTCATACTTTTTTCTGCATGAAGATAAGTTTCAATAGAAAAATCACACTGTGGTCCATTAGATTTTTTAAAAATGTACAAAAACTAACGCATATTTCTTACTATGCATAAGGGTTTATAATATTTGTTTAATCCTTAAGACAATATATTTTTAATCCTTAATATAATCTTTGATGTAGGTATTTTAATTATCATTCTGCTGAGAGAATTGAAGCCTAAAAATATTGAATGAGGTACCCCATGGCACATAGCTGGTAGTGAATGTTATGGATTAAAAATTCATACAATTCTGCTTTCAAAAACCTACACTTTCCATTTGCATCATTTGCAAATTTGTACTACCAAGAATGGTATTGGTGTATTTTGAAACATGAAAATGAAATGATACATCTGGAAATGGTACTTACATCTCTATTCTTGAGTCATTTATACTGAGTCTAGAGGAGCTTTTTTCCCATCAGTTCTTCGCTCCTGAAAAATGTGCATGCACCTCTGTAAATAACTTGATAAATCTTAAGATTTGATAGAAAAGCACCTAGGTGGCTCACTCAGTTATGCAGAATGGCTTTTGATTTCGGTTTTTGGTCATGATCTCACAGTCTTGTTATTGAGCCATGCATTGGACTCTGCACTCAGCTGGCAGTCTGCTTTAGGATTCTCTCTCTCCCTTTCACTTTGCCCCACTCCCTGCCCACATTCTTGCACTCTCTCCCTCTCAAATAAATAAATAAATCTTTAAAAAAATACTTGCTGGAATTGCACACAATGTTCAAACCCCATATGGTATGTAATTGATCCTAGAAAATAATATGTTTAAAACTTAATTCTTGAACTTGTCTGCATTTAGGTACTTGGGATACATTGAGGATGAAAAAAAAATAGATTGCATATAAAAATCCCCTAACATGTACAAAAAGTGGTGTTATATAGTTATTAAAAGCACTTTGTAATATTTAATATATTTGAAATTTTGTTTCCATATCTAAAAAATGAGGATAATAGAAACACTTTATTCAAATGTTTATTCTGAGGATAAAATAAGATAATGCTCTTAAAGTGCTCAGAAGTTGTATTTACAAAGTTCACTCTTTCAACAACGATGAAAGACCTATATTTTGATCTTCTATAATGACTATATATATATCCACTGCCATAGTCTAAATGTGGTCCCCCAAAATTCATGTGCTGAAATTCTAATACCTAATGTGGTGTTGTTAGAAGGTGGGGCCTTTGTAAGGTGATTACGTCAAGAGGGTAAACCTTTATGAATAGGACTAGTATCCTTAAGAAGGTTCTCTAGGGTACAACTAGAAGTCTGCAAACCAGAAGAGTGCACTCATTGGACCATCCTGGCACCCTAATAGCGACTTCTAACCTTAAGAACTGTGACAATAGATTTCTGTTGTTGTTTATAAGCCACTCATTCTGTGCTGTTCTTTTTAGTGGACTGAACAGATTAAGATATCTACCATGCCCAAATAGAAGTCTTTAGAAATAATAAACAAACAAAAAAATAAATAATATGTTCAGTGCTAGAATCTTGGCTTAAATAAAATAGAAAGTGATCTGTAAACATTATTATTTTATACTGGTTCTTATATCAAAAATTGGATATTTGAAGCCCTTAGAAATAGGGATAATGTTGCTACTTATATCAAGAGCCAGAGGATCATTAAGGTTAGTGTTGCATGTGTATTTCCCAAAAATAATATACCATTAAAAATCAAGAATAATGATAAATGATAACATTTCAGGTAAATATGTCTGGTTTGACCTACTATAAATTTCAAGGAAGTAGGTTTCATAAATAATGATGAAGATGAGGGGGCCACCAGTTTATTCATACACTGTGGTGACATTAACATGGACTAAAATCTCCTTTTAAAAAACTGTAATAAATTCAGGAAACTCTCCCCAAAGTTTCCAAAGTTTTCAAGGTTATCAAAATAGAGACATAGAGAATTCTGAAGCTAGGAAATTGGTAGACTAAGAAGAATGAGAAATGTTGGGATTGAATGACATAAGAAAACGGTGAGTAGCAAGATAGAATCTGAGTTACATTACTGGTCAACCAGTTAGTCTAAACCTGATACTGACTGGCTAGTCTGTCTTTGATTCTAAATCAAAGGAATTCACATATTCTTGCCTAAATGGTATTCATTTTCCTGTAAAGCATGGAGATGTAACCATGGCATAGTATCTAGGTAGATTAGTCAAATTATTTCTTCAGTAGAATAACATACTAGATTGCTCTCATGTCCAGATAACACATTTCTTTTTAATTTTTTTTTTATGTGGGTATAGTTGACACAAAATGCTACATTAGTTTCAGGTGTATAGCATAGTGATTGAACTTCTCTATTTGTTATGCTGTGACCGCCACTTCTTTATTCTACATGATTCAATTTCTCAATCTTCAGTTGCCAGCTTATTTCCCTTAGGTGGTTTATCATGTGTTAGAATTTATTAGCACAATTAGACATAGAGTTTTCTTGTCAGGAACATGATCATGATGTGGAAACATGCAGCTTAGAGCCTCATATGAGGGAAAAATTGGTGCTATATCTGTCTGCTGAATACTGTCTTTTATTTGTCTAGGCTAGTAGAAATTGAAAATAGATCATAGTATTCATGGATCCTAATTCAGCTGAGTAGAATTTCCATCAAGGCTTCTGTTTGGGGAGTGCTGAGAAAGTTGTGTTTGGCATCAGAACATCCGCTGTCTAAGTAGAATGTAGTAATACAGCCACTTTAGACCCAACTTAGCTGTCTTAATACTCTTAAAATTCCTTTTTCAATAGCTTTACCTCTGCCTATCAGAAGTAGGGCTACTTTCTTATTTCCTCTTCTAGAGTTCTTTCATCAAAAGTGGTATGTATTTTGGGCACCTGGGTGGCTCAGTGGGTTAAGCCGCTGCCTTCGGCTCAGGTCATGATCTCGGGGTCCTGGGATCGAGTCCCGCATCGGGTTCTCTGCTCAGCAGGGAGCCTGCTTCCCTCTCTCTCTCTCTGCCTACCTCTCTATCTACTTGTGATCTCTCTCTGTCAAATAAATAAATAAAAATCTTAAAAAAAAAAGTGGTATGTATTTCTCACATTCACTTACTAATAAGACTTAGGAGGACTAAAAGTGTCATTGGTGCTTATTTATATTAAGAAGTCAGATATATTAGGGGCACCTGAGTAGCTCAGTTACTTAGGTATCCGAGTCTTGGTTTTTGCTCATCATGATCTCATGCTTGTGAGGTCAAGCCCCACGTAAGGCTCTGCACTGAGCACATAGTCTGCTCGAGATTGCATCCCTCCCCAGCTCTTGTGCACTCTCTATCTCTCTAAAGTAAATACATAAATAAATAGATAGATAAATAGAGAAATAAATTCTTTTTAAAAAGTCAGATATATAGAACAAGATAATTTTATGTATACATATATCTATGATATGTGTATGTATATGCGTGTGTTAATATATATGTGGGTCAAGGTTTGGTTCATTACTTTAAAAAACTAATTTTTTTATCAAAGCAGGCATTTCATATAAAAACATTGTTAATATGATTTTTTTTCTTTTCCTTTTAAGATTTTATTTAATATTTGAGAGAAAGTGTGTGAGCAGGAGGGAGGGGCAGAGGGAGAGGGAGAATCAGGCTTTCATCTAAGCAGGGAGCCCCATGTGGGCCTCGATCTCAGGACTCTGGGGATTATGACCTGGGCCAAAGGCAGACAGATGCTTAACTGAACTGAGCCACCCAGGCACCTCTGATTCCCCTTCTTTTAGAATGAAATATAATTTTAATACATCTTTGTGAAAATTCCTAGTTTAGATAATATCACAGAAGAAACTTCAGCAGGGTTGTTTCTTCTTTTTTTTTTTTAATATTTTATTTATTTATTTGACAGACATAAATCACAAGGAGGCAGAGAGGCAGACAGGGCGGCAGGGGGTGGGGGTGGGGAAGAAGGCTCCCTGCTGAGCAGAGAGCCCAATGCGGGGCTCAATCCCAGGACCATGAAATCATGACCTGAGCCAAAGGCAGAGGCTTACCATTTCCATTCAGTTGGTCTATTTAATAAGCTGTCAACCATTGGATCCATTTATTTAAATGGTTTACACATTGAAGTAAATAATATTAAAGTTTTCATCAGATTCTTGAACTACATGTGCTAGATTATAGTATTGCCAAAATATTTACTCTTCATTCTATTTGAACATTTCCTATGGTAGAATTATATTTATAGGCTCATAGAAATGAGGCTTAGGCAGATTACTAACTTTTGACCTGAATATGTGGGCAAGTGTCATGTGAAAATTCCAAGTGGAAGCCTTAAGAGTCATGGCATCGTATCACGATGTCTCTTCCTTCAGTTATGAGCCTGACAATATTCTAGATATGGGCTGTTCTGTCAGCCTAGCTCTGGAGTGAAGTAGATATTGAATAGACTTAGCAATAGTAAATATTGTGTAAGCATTCAAGATTTGGTGCTCAGTGTCTTTTTAACTATAACAAAACTTAGCCTAAGATTTATGAAGAAATATTTCCCCAAATAATGTTATACAAAGATATAATTCAATTGTTTTGTTATATAAGCACACAGGCACTAGGAATACAGCAAATACAGTCATTGTGTTAATGCTAATGTCATGGAATATGCTAATAGAAATTACTGTTAGACATAAAATTAATGACCAATATTTACAGCTTTGGCCTTTTGTACAATACAATGGGAGTGTACCTTGGAACATTTCCAAATGGTAATTTTAAATATATGCCAAAAGTATTAAAATACAGTCTTTCACACAGTAGTCCTAACGCCAAGAAAAAAATAACAATATACACAAAACATATGCAGAGGAACAGTGACTTTTTTTTTAAGAAGAGTAAAAACATTTTGAAATAGTCTAATGTTCAAAAGTAAAAGATTGGTAACATCATCATGTGTAAAATGAAATTTTATGCAGCTATTAAGATATTGTGGAGGAATATCTATTGGTGTAAATATTTTTGACAACAAGCAAAAAAAGCAAGATAGCATTATAAATTAATGCATAACCTTAATTCTTTTAAATTATAATAAACATGTGCACAGAGACTGGAAGGAAATGTATCAACATCTAACAGTGGTTATTAGTACATAGTATAACTTTTAAAATTAAAATTACTCTTAGACCTGGAACACTCTTATGAATTTGATTAAAAATAAAACAAAGGGGAAATAAAGTAAGACTGCATCTTTTTTGTATACATAAAATTTCAAAATGTGCTACGTGAATGGGGAGAGATTTTCCTTGGCTTTCCCTACCCAATTTGTCTATCTGTGAGGTGTTAGGTGTTACATCACCTCATCTTGACATGCTATTTTAAGTCCATTTCACTGGTCTTGAATTTGGACTTGTTGTGTTGTTAAATCAAAAAATCCCAAATCTTTTAAGTCAAATTAAATGCAAGTCTCTTTACTACATTATCGCTATTTCTTTTTCCAACTATTGTAGAGGTAGAGAATTCATGGTAATTAAATATTATTTAGTCATTAATTCCAGCTGGAACTACTGATAATTATGTCCCAATATGATTTCCTCTAAGATATCTCACAGGCCATTGATAAACAGCTGAGGAAAAAAGAAAAAATCAAAGGATTAGCAGTAATTATCACAAAGTGGTTTGCTATTAAATTAATTGAATAAAAAGTAATTGGATTATGTATGATCTTCAACAGCTATTAGAATTTAAACTTTAATTAAATTGTCATAGTCATTCAAAAATGAATGTTTGAGTATAAACTATTTTGAAACAACAAGAGGAGAAGAATACTAATCAGGATAGCCTATATCACCAACCTTAAGTTGAAAGCTCTGTCAGACTGATTATCAACCAATTTCCACACATTAAAATTATCGGCAAAAAAGTGTTGAGATATAGTAATCATTTGCAGGCTTTTCAAATATTACTACTTGATAGGAAGTCAATTAGCATCGACTAAGAAAACTCATTCTTAAACAATTAGCTGAGTTGTGTGCATTAAAGAAAACCGAGGCTTTTAATTTTGCCTGAAAGCTGTTAGAGTCAGAATTCCCTAGCTAAGTCCAAAATGACAGTTTTGGACTACCAAGAAAACCAGAATTCCCTAGCTAAGTCCAAAATGACAGTTTTGGACTACCAAGAAAACCATTTTAAATATATTGATAGAAGTTTTCATGCCCAACTCACTGTATTAGTGTTCTAAAGAAAAAATAAACACATAAAATACTGTATATGAAATAGTGTTTCTATATATTGACATACATATTGCATGCACACATATATTCATGCATAGATACACATACATACATATCATTAGGGCATCTTTCAGGCAGCTACTTGAAGGATGTAAGGTAAATTGCTAAAGTTTTCTCTGAAGGAAAGACAAGCTGTTACTTTTTGCTTTTCTAGTTCTGCCCTTCACAAAGATGGTAAAAATAGGAGTTTGCTTCAATCAAACATACAAATTTTCAGTGAGAACTAAAGTTGAGAATTGAGTTTTCTGACTTTAAGATTTTTTTTAATAGAGTATCTGAACTATCTCCAGAGAAACTTCTTTTTTTTAGTCTTTTTGAGGAATGCTTGATGAAATGATTCTCAATGTGTACTACATTGGATTTCTAAAAAAAAATTTTTATTTACTTTCAATTTAAACCAAAGGCTTTCTAGAACTCCCTATAGTAGATATGGATCATTTGACTTTTATATTAATATTTAAATATAGATTTTTACAGTTTTAATCTTTTATCAATAATTTATCTTATCTATTTCAGGAATATTTAACTTCTTTTTTTAAAGGAGATCAAACAAAATTAAGAAGTATATTTCTGAGTGCCATTTTATGCAGCTTATGTTTTATGTTCTATTTCATTCATTTCTACCCCCCACAAAAAATACAGTGAGAAACTTATTTGCTTTTAAAAAGTGGTAACTGCAGTTCATAAGGTTGCAATACTTTGCTTAAGGTCACACAGTCAGTAGATGCTACTAGAACAGTGTTTAAGTCTCAAAACCCTGCATATTACACTATCCATGAAAGACAAGAGGATGCCACAAGCTTAACGTGGAATGGGCTAAAGAATGAAGGGGGAAGAGGTTGAAAATCTTTTATCTTTAATTAGTTCCCCACAGGCAATTCCCTACCTCAAAGTAAATCCCTTGGATTGACCCTTCCCACACTCCTTGATCCTAAACTTCATTTAGAAAGATTGATAGTTCTGTGTTTAAAATTAACTTGTCACATAATTTAGGATACCTGGAAGCAAAGTTAATGCCACTGGTTAAATCAAACTAATTATAAAAGCAACTTGTGTGAATATTTAAAATAATGATGTCAAATAAAGACTTTTACATGCAAAAACAGAAAAAATGTCAAGTAGTATGTAATCATTTTGTTATCATGAGAACAAATGAAGTTTTCACTGGTCATTATTAAGGTATTACTGAATATTCAGGAAATAAAATATCAGTAGCTTATACATAATATTAGGTTACCATTAGGTACATACAAATCACACTTATAATCAGTTTTATTCATTCATTGGTTCTGTACATTTTTATTGGCCATTTGCTTTGTGTCAGGCAGTAAACAGGCACTGGAAATACAAAGGTGTCTGTGATACAGAATCTGATCCTGAGGAGCTCACAGTTGAAAAGATTCATGTTATCAAGTCAAATAAGATAAATAGAGAGAGGGAGGGAAACCATTAGAGACTTTTAACTATAGGAAACAAACTGAGGGTTGTTGGAAAAGAGGTGGGTAGGGAGATGGGGTCCCTGAGTGATGGGCATTAAGGAGGGCACTCGATATAATGAGGTATGTTATATGCAACTGATGAATGTACTATATGATAAGTAAATTGAATATAAATTAAAAAAAGATTCATGTCATCAAATTCTTTTTTTTTTTAAGATTTTATTTATTTATTATTTCACAGAGAGAGAGATCACAAGTAGGCAGAGAGGCAGGCAGAGAGAGAGAGGAGGAAGCAGGCTCCCCGCGGAGCAGAGAGCCCGATGCGGGGCTCGATCCCAGGACCCTGAGATCATGACCTGAGCCGAAGGCAGCGGCTTAATCCACTGAGCCACCCAGGCGCCCCCATGTCATCAAATTCTTAATAAATTACTATGACAAATGATCTAATAGTGCTAGAATCAGAGTCTTATGGTATCTCAGAAATGAAATAGACTAAATAAACGTAAATAGACCTTTTCCAAAGAAAAAAATGAGAAGGGCCAAAAGTGTATGAAAAGATGCTTAATCTCACTATTCATCAGGGGAATGCTAATCAAAGTCATGGTAATGTAGTACCTCACACCTGTTAGGATGATCATTTGAAAAAGAAAGAAAGAGAGAGCAAGTATTGGTGAGGATGTGGAGGAAAGATAACATTTGTGCACTGTTGGTGGGAATGCAAAATGGTGCAGCCACTGTGGAAAATAGTATGGAGGTTCCTCAAAAAATTGAAAATTGAACTACCACATGATTCAGCAATCCCACTCTGGTTGTGTCCAAAATCATCGAAATCAGGATCTTGAAGAGAAAACTGCATTCCCATAATTACTGCTGTCTTAATCACAATAGCCAACATATGGAAATAATCTAAATCTCCATTGAGATTTAGAACAAAGAGAATGTGATATATAAATACAATGGAATATTATTCAGCTTTAAAAAATAAAAAAAGCTTGTCATTTGCAATAACATGGATGAAACTGAGGGACATTTTGCTAAGTAAACTGAACATAAGCCAAATACTTCATGATTTCGCTTACATGAGGTATTTAAAATAGTCAAACATAGTCAAGCAGAAAGTAGAATGGTGGTTGCAGGGGACTGTGGAGAGGAGGAAATGGGAAGTGCTGTTCTTCACCTTGTACTTCATGATCTCCTTGCTTCAGTTTGGTGAGCTTCTTGGATTGGTGGGTTTATAGTTGTCATGAATTCTGGAGAAAAGGATTATTATTTCTTTAAATATTTTCACCACTTCCTCCCTCTGAGAACTCTGATTCACAAATATTTGGCCACTTTCTGTTCTCCCATACATCACTGAAACTCTTCACTTCTAAAATGTTTTATTTCTCTCTTATTATTTTGGGTAGTGTTTATTGCTATGTTTTCAATATCACTGCTAATCTTTTTTTCTGTAATGTCTAACATCTCACTTTATACAGTACATTTTTTATATAATATGTTTTATAGAAATTAAATTTGGATTTTTAAAATAATTTACATGTCTTTACATGTTCAAAATATATTCTAGGTTCTCTAAAATGTGGAATACAGGGGCGCCTGGGTGGCTCATTACACTGAGCTACCAATTCTTGGTTTTGGCTCAGGTCATGATCTCATGGGCCATGGGATTGAGCCCTGTGTTGGGCTACCTCTGAGCAGGGAGTCTGCTTGAAGATTATTTTTACCCTGCTTATGCATGTGTGCACACTTTCTCTCTCTCTCTCTCAAAATAAATCAGTAATTCTTTTTTTTTTTTTAAATGTGGAATACAGTTCTCAAACTGTTTTATATAGTGTCCTTGTCCACAGATTCTATCATCTGTTTCATTTTTTGGTCTGTTTCCATTGATTGTCATTTCTCCCTATTGTAGAATAATGATTTCCTGTCTGGCTGATGGAACTTGGTAATGTGCTCATTCCCCTGTGAGCTTCAGACATTGTTCCTTTCAATTTTTTCATTGGGTTCTTTCTCTGTCTTCTAATATTTTCTTCACATTCATGCACTGAGCATTACTCAACTGAATACTTGAGAAGGATTCTATGAAGATCTCTAGATTTTTTTCTTTCTGTATAAGTTGTGCTTCTCTTTTACTCTTGCAACCAAATCTTTCCCTCTGGACACTACTTCCATCCTCCCAAGTTGTCTGCTATACAAACACATTTGAAAAGAAAATCCAGAACAAAAGCCAATACAAGATGGGCAGAAATAGGAGAAATCCATGGGGAATTGTTTTTTACCGTCTGACCACCATTCAGATCCAGGCAACCCATTTCTCACTTGAAATGTCCTAACTGCCTTGTAAATAATCCCTGCATCTGTCTTTCCCATTCCAATCCGTTTTGCATATGTAAGTTAGCATGAACTTTTTAAAATGTGGCTTTATATTTTTTATAAACTCTTAGTGAACTCCCAACTGTCTATAAAAAAAAATGAATCAACTTAGTAATCATGAGACCTCTTTATGAGCTGATACTCTGTGCTTTCCAAGTCTACTCTTTCCTCTCCCATTTCATACTTTTCAGTTGCAATGTCTTTATAAAGAATTCTGAATATCAGAGGAGGAGTCAAGATGGCAGATAAGTAGCAGGCTGAGACTACATCAGGTAGCAGGAGATCAGCTCGATAGCTTATCTAAACATTGCAAACACCTACGAATCCAATGGGAGATTGAAGAGAAGAAGAACAGCAATTCTAGAAACAGAAAACCAACCTCTTTCTGAAAGGTAGGACTGGCAGAGAAGTGAATCTAAAACAATGGGAAGATAGACCGCGGGGGGAGGGGCCGGCTCCCGGCAAGCGGCGGAGCAACGGAGCACAAAATCAGGACTTTTAAAAGTCTGTTCCACTGAGGGACATTGCTCCAGAGGCTAAACCGGGGTGAAGCCCACGCGGGGTCAGCGTGGCCCCAGGTCCCACTGGGTCACAGAAGGATCGGGGGTGTCAAGTGTCGCAGAGCTCGCAGGTGTTAGAACGGAGAAGCCGGCTACAGAGACAGAGCTGAGGACTGAACTCTCAGCTCAGGGTTACCTTGAACCGGTCGCGGGCTGGGTGAGCTCAGAGCGCGGCTGGAGGCTGGTGATACAGGAGTGATTGGGTGCTGTCCTCTGGGGGAGCCCTGAGGAGTGGGGCCCCAGGCTCTTGGGCCCTCAGGGCCTGAGACTAGGAGGCCACCATTTTCATTCCTGTCCTCCGGAACTCTACGAAAAGCGTTGAGGGAACAGAAGCTCTCAAAAGCGAACCTGAGCAGATTACTTAGTCCGGCCCCCAGTAAGGGCGGTGCAATTCCGCCTTGGGCAAAGACACTTGAAAGTCACTGCAACAGGCCCCTCCCCCAGAAGATCAACAAAATATCCAGCCAGGACTAAGTTCATCTATCAAGGAAAGCAGGTTCAATTCCTAAGACAGCAGCGGAATTCCAGAGGAGGAGAAAGCAAAGCATGGAACTCATGGCTTTTTCCCCATGATTCTTTGGTCTTGCGGCTAATTCAATTTTTTTTTCTTTCTTTTTTCTTCTTCTGCTAAATTTTTAAAAATTTTTACCCTTTTCTTTTTTAACGTTTTTTCACTAGTTTATCTAAAATATATACTTTTCCTTTCCTTTTTATATTTTTTCTTTATTTGTTTTATTTTTTAATTTTCTTTTTCTGAACCTCTTTTTATCCCCTTTCTTCCCCCCACAATTTGGAGTCTCTTCTGATTTGGTTACAGCGCATTTTTCTGGGGTCTTTGCCACCCTTTTAGTATTTTATTTGATCCTTCATATCCTCTTATCTGGAGAAAATGACAAGGCGGAAAAAATCACCACAAACAAAAAAACAAGAGGCAGTACTGAAGGAGAGGGACCTAATCAACACAGACATTGGTAATATGTCAGATCAAGAGTTCAGAATGACGATTCTGAACGTTCTTGCCGGGCTCGAAAAAGGCATGGAAGATATTAGAGAAACCCTCTCTGGAGAGATAAAAGCCCTTTCTGGAGAAATTAAAGAACTAAAATCTAACCAAGTTGAAATCAAAAAAGCTATTAATGAGGTGCAATCAAAAATGGAGGCTCTCACTGCTAGGATAAATGAGACAGAAGAAAGAATTAGTGATATAGAAGACCAAATGACAGAGAATAAAGAAGCTGAGCAAAAGAGGGACAGACAGCTACTGGACCACGAGGGGAGAATTCGAGAGATAAGTGACACAGTGACACATAAGACGAAACAACATTATAAAAATTGGGATTCCAGAAGAAGAAGAAAGAGAGAGGAGAGGAGAAGGTCTATTGGAGAGAATTATTGGAAAGAATTTTCCTAATATGGCAAGGGAACAAGCATCAAAATCCAGGAGGTGCAGAGAACTCCTTCAAAGTCAACAAGAATAGGTCCACACCCCGTCACCTAATAGTAAAATTGACAAGTCTTAGTGACAAAGAGAAAATCCTGAAAGCAGCCCGGGAAAAGAAGTCTGTAACATAGTAACATGGTAAAAATATTAGACTGGCAGCAGACTTATCCACAGAGACCTGGCAGGCCACAAAGAGCTGGCATGATATATTCAGAGCACTAAATGAGAAAAACATGCAGCCAAGAATACTCTATCCAGCTAGGCTATCTTTAAAAATAGAAGGAGAGATCAAAAGCTTCCAGGACAAACAAAAACTGAAAGAATTTGCAAACACCAAACCAGCTCTACAGGAAATATTGAAAGGGGTCCTCTAAGCAAAGAGAGAGCCTAAAAGTAGTAGATCAGAAAGGTACAGAGACAATATACAATAACAATCACCTTACAGGCTAATAATGACACTAAATTCACATCTCTCAATAGTTACCCTGAATGTTAATGGGCTAAATGCCCCAATCAAAAGACACGGGGTATCAGAATGGATAAAAAAACAAAAGCCATCAATATGTTGCCTACAAGAAACTCATTTTAGACACGAAGACACCTCCAGATTTAAAGTGAGGGGGTGGAAAACAATTTACCATGCTAATGGGCATCAGAAGAAAGCTGGGGTGGCAATCCTTATATCAGATCAATTAGATTTTAAGCCAAAGACTATAATAAGAGATGAGGAAGGACACTATATCCTACTCAAAAGGTCTGTCCAACAAGAAGCTCTAACAATTTTAAATATCTATGTCCCTAACGTTGGAGCAGCCAACTATATAAACCAATTAATAACAAAATCAAAGAAACACATCAATAATAATACAATAATAGTAGGAGACTTTAACACTGCCCTCACTGAAATGGACAGATCATCCAAGCAAAAGATCAACAAGGAAATAAAGGCCTTAAATCACACACTGGACCTGATGGACATCACAGATATATTCAGAACTTTTCATCCCAAAGCAACAGAATACACATTCTTCTCTAGTGCACATGGAACATTCTCCAGAATAGATCACATCCTGGGTCACAAATCAGGTCTCAACCGGTATCAAAAGATTAGGATCATTCCTTGCATATTTTCAGACCACAATGCTCTGAAGCTAGAACTCAATCAGAAGAGGAAAGCTGGAAAGAACCCAAATACATGGAGACTAAACAGCATCCTTCTAAAGAATGAATGGGTCAACCAGGAAATTAAAGAAGAATTGAAAAAATTCATGGAAACAAATGATAATGAAAACACAACAGTTCAAAATCTGTGGGACACAACAAAGGCAGTCCTGAGAGGAAAATATATAGTGGTACAAGCCTTTCTCAAGAAACAAGAAAGGTCTCAAGTACACAGCCTAACCCTACACCTAAAGGAGCTGGAGAAGAACAAGAAAGAAACCCTAAACCCAGCAGGAGAAGAGAAATCATAAAGATCAGAGCAGAAATCAATGAAATAGAAACCAAAAAAACAGTAGAAAAAATCAATGAAACTAGGAGCTGGTTCTTTGAAAGAATCAATAAGATTGATAAACCCCTGGCCAGACTTACCAAAAAGAAAAAAGAAAGGACCCAAATAAAAAAAAAAATCATGAATGAAAGAGGAGAAATCACAACTAACACCAAAGAAATACAGACAATTATAAGAACATACTATGAGCAACTCTACGCCAACAAATTCGACAATCTGGAAGAAATGGATGCATTCCTAGAGACATATAAACTACCACAATTAAACCAGGAAGAAATAGAAAACCTGAACAGGCCCATAACCAGTAAGGAGATTGAAACAGTCATCAAAAATCTCCAAACAAACTGGGGTGCCTGGGTGGCTCAGTGGTTTAAGCCTCTGCCTTCAGCTCAGGTCATGATCTCAGGGTCCTGGGATCGAGCCCTGCATCGGGCTCTCTGCTCAGCGGGGAGCCTGCTTCCCCCACTCTCTCTGCCTGCCTCTCTGCCTACTTGTGATCTCTCTCTCTTTTTCAAATAAATAAATCCTTAAAAAAAAAAAATCTCCATACAAACAAAAGCCCAGGGCTAGATGGCTTCCCAGGGGAATTCTACCAAACATTTAAAGAAGAACTAATTCCTATTCTCCTGAAACTGTTCCAAAAATTAGAAATGGAAGGAAAACTTCCAAACTCATTTTATGAGGTCAGTATCACCTTGATCCCAAAACCAGACAAGGATCCCACCAAAAAAGAGAACTACAGACCAATATCCTTGATGAACACAGATGCAAAAATTCTCACCAAAATACTAGCCAATAGGATTCAACAGTACATTAAAAGGATTATTCACCACGATCAAGTGGGATTTATTCCAGGCCTGCAGGGTTGGTTCACCATCCGCAAATCAATCAACGTGATAGAACACATGAATAAAAGAAAGAACAAGAACCATATGAAACTCTCCATAGATGTTGAAAAAGCAGTTGACAAAGTACAGCATCCCTTCCTGATCAAAACTCTTCAAAGTGTGGGGATAGAGGGCACATACCTCAATATTATCAAAGCCATCTATGAAAAACCCCACTGCAAATATCATTCTTAATGAGAAAAACTGAAAGCTTTTCCGTTAAGGTCAGGAACACGGCTGGGATGTCCAGTATCACCACTGCTATTCAACATAGTACTAGAAGTCCTAGCCTCAGCAATCAGACAACAAAAAGAAATTAAAGGCATCCAAATTGGCAAAGAAGAAGTCAAACTATCACTCTTCACAGATGATATGATACTATATGTGGAAAACCCAAAAGACTCCACTCCAAAACTGCTAGAACTTGTACAGGAATTCAGTAACGTGTCAGGATATAAAATCAATGCACAGAAATCAGTTGTATTTCTGTACACCGACAACAAGACAGAAGAAAGAGAAATTAAGGCGTCAATCCCATTTACAATTGCACCCCAAACTATAAGATACCCAGGAATAAACCTAACCAAAGAGGCTAAGAATCTATATGCAGAAAACTATAAAGTACTCATGAAAGAAATTGAGGAAGACACAAAGAAATGGAAAAATGTTCCATGCTGCTGGATTGGAAGAATAAATATTGTGAAAATGTCTATGCTACCTAAAGCAATCTACACATTTAATGCAATCCCTATCAAAATACCATCCTTTTTTTTTTTTTCAAAGAAAAGGAACAAATAATCCTAAAACTTATATGGAACCAGAAAAGACCTCGAATAGCCAAAGGAATATTGAAAAAGAAAGCCAAAGTTGGTGGCATCACAATTCCGGACTTCAAGCTCTATTACAAAGCTGTCATCATCAAGACAGCATGGTACTGGCACAAAAACAGACACATAGATCAATGGAACAGAATAGAGAGCCCAGAAATCGACCCTCAACTCTATGGTCAACTCATCTTCAACAAAGCAGGAAAGAATGTCCAATGGAAAAAAGACAGCCTCTTCAATAAATGGTGCTGGGAAAACTGGACAGCCACATGCAGAAAAATGAAATTGGACCACTTCCTTATACCACACACGAAAATAGACTCAAAATGGATGGAGGACCTCAATGTGAGAAAGGAATCCATCAAAATCCTTGAGGAGAACGCAGGCAGCAACCTCTTCGACCTCAGCTGCAGCAACATCCTCCTAGGAACATCAGCAAAGGCAAGGGAAGCAAGGGCAAAAATGAACTATTGGGATTTCATCAAGATCAAAAGCTTTTGCCCAGCAAGGGAAACAGTTAACCAAACCAAAAGACAGCTGACAGAATGGGAGAAGATATTTGCAAATGACATATCAGATAAAGGGCTAGTATCCAAAATCTATAAAGAACTTAGCAAACTCAACACCCAGAGAACAAACAATCCAATCAAGAAATGGGCAGAGGACATGAACAGACATTTCTGCAAAGAAGACATCCAGATGGCCAACAGACACATGAAAATTTGCTCCACATCACTCGGCATCAGGGAATACGAATCAAAACCACAATGAGATATCACCTCACACCAGTCAGAAGGGTTAAAATTAACAAGTCAGGAAATGACAGATGCTGGCGAGGTTGTGGAGAAAGGGGAACCCTCCTACACTGTTGGTGGGAATGCAAGCTGGTGCAACTACTCTGGAAAACAACATGGAGGTTCCTCAAAATGTTGAAAATAGAACTACCCCATGACCCAGCAATTGCACTACTGGGTATTTACCCTAAAGATACAAATGTAGTGATCCAAAGGGGCACGTGTACCCAAATGTTTATAGCAGCAATGTCTAAAATAGCCAAACTATGGAAAGAACCTAGATGTCCATCAACAGATGAATGGATAAAGAAGATGTGTTATATATACACAATGGAATACTATGTAGCTATCCAAAGAAATGAAATCTTGCCATTTGCGACAATGTGGATGGAACTAGAAGGTATCATGCTTAGTGAAATAAGTCAATCGGAGAAAGACAACTATCATATGATCTCCCTCATATGAGGACGTGGAGATGCAACATGGGGGGTTAGGGGGATAGGAGAAGAATAAATGAAACAAGATGGGATTGGGAGGGAGACAAAGCATAAATGACTCTTAATCTTACAAAACAAACTGGGGGTTGCTGGGGGGAGGTGGGGTTGGGAGAGGGGGAGGGGGTTATGGACATTGGAGAGGGTTTGTGCTATTGTGAGTGCTGTGAAGTATGTAAACCTGGCGATTCACAGACCTGTACCCCTGGGGATAAAAATACATTATATGTTTATAAAAAAAAAAAAAGGAAAGATGAATACCCAACTTTTGTAGCAACATGGACGGGACTGGAAGTGATTATGCTGAGTAAAATAAGTCAAACAGAGAGAGTCAAGTATCATATGGTTTCACTTATTTGTGGAGCATCACAAATGACATGGAAGACATTGGGAGATGGAGAGGAGAAGGAAGTTGAGGGAAATTGGAAGGGGAGGCGAACCATAAGAGACTATGGACTCTGAGAGACAACCTGAGGGTTTTGAAGGGGCAGGGGTGGGAGGTTGGGGGAACCAGGTGGTGGGTAATAGGGAGGGCAAGTATTGCATGGAGTACTGGGTGTTGTGCAAAAACAGTGAATACTGTTACGCTGAAAAAATAATTAATTAAAAAAAAGATATTTTTCAGCGATGGTGTTTTTATTGTGGTGAAGACACTTCACATGAAATATATCCTCTTAAATTTGTATATGTGCAATAATATTGTTAAATTCAGCACTGTTTTCTACAGCAGATCTCTAGAATGTATTCATCTTGCATAACTGGATCTTTCTACTTATTGGTCAACAACATCAGATTTCCTCTTTCTTTTAGACCCTGGAAACTATCATTCTACCCTCTGCATTTAGGAGTTTGATTATTTTAGGTACTGCATAGAAGTAGAATCTTATAATATTTGCCTTCTGTGACTGGCTTACTGCACTTAGTATAATGTCCTCTATGGTTCATCCATGTTGTTGCAAATAACAAGATTCACCTTTTTCTAAGGCTGAAAAATGTTCCATTGTATGTACCACATTCTCTTTTGCTATTGATATGTCAATGGAGTTTTAATGTTCTTTCTTATATTCAATTATAGATAATGCTTCAATGAACATGGGAATACAGATATATCTTCAATATGCTGATTTCATTTATTTCAGATATACCCCAAAGTAAGGTTGCTGGACCATGTGATAGTTCTATTTTTAATTTTTTGAGGAATATCTGTACTGTTTTCAATTTGACTACACCATGTTGCATCCTCACTGACAGTGTACAAGTGTTCTAGTTTCCCTACATCATCTCTAATAGTTTTTTTTTTTTTAGTTATAGTCATCCATAAACATGAGGTAACATTTCATTGTTGTTTTACTTTACTTATTTATTTTTAAGATTTTTTTTAAAAGATTTTTTAAATTTATTTGACAGACAGATCACAAGTAGGCAGAGAGGCAGGCAGAGAGAGAGGGGGAAGCAGGCTCCCTGCCTATCAGAAAACCCGATGCGGGTCTCTATCCCAAGACCCTGGGATCATGACCCGAGCTGAAGGCAGAGGCTTTAACCCACTGAGCCACCCAGGTGCCCCTATTTTTAAGATTTTATTTATTCATTTGACACACAAAGACCACAAGTAGGAAGAGAGGCAAGCAGAGAGAGAGGAAGGGAAGCAGGCTTCCCGCTGAGCAGAGAGCCCGAAATGGGTCTCTATCCCAGGACCCTGAGATCACGACCTGAGCCAAAGGCAGAGGCTTTAACCCACTGAGCCACTCAGGTGCCCCTTCATTGTGGTTTTAATTGGCAAAAATTAGAATATACTGTAGGCATTAAACTCAAAATAAATACTAAAAATATTGATCTAAATGTGGAACTTAAGAATAAAAGATCTATCTTTTCGTATTTATAAAAGCTAATTTATCTTTTCAGAAGAGTTTAGAATCTCAAATTAAGAGTCAATATTTCATTTTTTGGTTATATTTAATATGTTTACTTTTGTATATATATGAAGCAAAATTCTTCCATTACCATCTGTAACTATCCCTTTAAAGCCTATTATCATTTACATATCTGATTTATGACCTTATAAGCCTTTAACTAAGGTTTTCATAGTGGTGAAACTTGTTTTAAAACTAGTAGATGGTTGCTTTAGTCTGTTCATGAAAATCTTTGGTCATTTTTCTGAGACAAAACTAGTTTTGAAATGGTCTTGTATTTTTCAGAGATGTTTTGCTCCATAAAGAATATATATCTATGGAAGAGCTTTCTCCAACCTGTGAGTATTCTTGCTGTTTCTCAAATTTTGGTAATCATATTGTGTATGAAATATCAGACCATGATATAATGACCCCCAGGTCTGTGCAATCAGAAACTTCAGCGAGATTTCTCAAGCAATACAAACTATTTCTTGTACAAGTGTTCAGGTTTTGTTTTTTGTTTTTTTGTTTTGTTTTGTTTTGTTTTGTTTTTGCTTTATCTTAATTACTATTGGAATACTGTATTTGTACATTTGCCATACATACATCCATTAGTGACCAAGACAGAAGCTGTGCAAGTCATCTGTATGTTGTTTACCCCCATTTAAAAAGATTTTTGCTGGGGCTCAGTGGGTGGCTCATTGGGTTAAAGCCTCTGTCTTCAGCTCAGGTCATGATCCTAGGGTCCTGGGATGGAGCCCAGCATTGGGCTCTCTGCTCAGCAGGGAGCCTGCTTTCCTTCCTCTCTCTCTGCCTGCCTCTCTGCCTACTTGTAATCTCAGACAAATAAATAAACAAAATCTTAAAAAAAAAAGATTTTTGCTTACTATACATACACATACATTTAAAAAAATATTTTCCAAAAATCATTTCTAAAATGAATTGTCTTGAAATCAAATTTCAATTAAATTATTGACAGATATAACCATGGAAAGAAAACTTTGAATTTGTGTAGCTTATAGTAATACTGTGTTCACACATACAAACTGATTTGGATAGTTAAGAAAATAATATACAAATGTAATGACTAAGCAAATTACTTGTAACACTTGACGGAATTCATGAGAAAGTCTGCCTTTAGTTAGAAGAGGCGTCAACCAGTGGTTCCTGGAATAGCATTTTAACTATTACTGGAATTTTTATCTGTAATGTTAAAATAAATTAATATTTTGTTTTTGTGTTATTCAGAGTATCTAATAAGTCACAGTTTTTATAATATGAAACTTCAAGAATGAGAACAAGTTTTATGTAGCAAATTTTTGAATGAGAATTTAAATGCAAAATAATTCCTTTTAAGAAAATGTTTGAGTGTGCCTGTGTGCCTCAGTCATTAAGGATCTGCCTTTGGCTCAGGTCATGATCCCAGGGTCCTGGGATCAAGTCCCACATTGGGCTCCCTGCTCACGGGGGATCCTATTCCTCCCACTCCCTCTCTCACTGTCTCTCTGCCAAATAAATAAAATATTAAAAAAAAAAAGAAAATGTTTGATTGTAAAGTCATGATTTTCATTTGCTAGGAAGGACCACTCAATTCATGTGGAGTCATAGTCAGTAACAGAGTCTAAGATTAAAAAAAATAATAGATTGCACTTATCCATGTTAATCATCTGATAAGAAGTAGGCCAGCGAGGTGAGATAATAGAAGAAGAGTTCATTATATATCACAAAAAATGAATGTGAAAAGTCAGTACATAATTTGGAATCCATATTAAATATTCTTGGCTTAGATTCATTACTATGTTTTTGGCATGCTAGTAAATATTTTGATGTAATTGAATCATTGATGTGTATTATGGTGTGGCTGTAGTTTCACTTTGTTTTGCTTTGGTTTTAGAAATATATTGAACTACCTGGCAAAAAAAGAAATTTATTCAACAGGCTTGCCAGATGTTTTATGGGCACTGTGAGCAATTTTCTAACATTCTACACTTGAAAGAAAAGTTTGCTTTATTGAATTTCCTTCGAATTACATCATACTTAAAATAAAATGGTTCCAAATCATCAGATTGAATGTGAACTTGTTGCACACAGCTTGGATTGAAATATTTAAAATTTTAGTTAAAATGTAAACAGCAACATTGTCAGTCCATAATTGCTACTTTAAAAAAATACACATTTTTATAAATGTGTGGGGCATATTCAATCTGCATCAATTATGTATGTAAAACATAGTAGTATTTAGATCCAAAAAAATGAATTTTGGTCATGTGTGTGACTGTGTGTATTCAATAAAAGCAAACTGAACATTTCTACAGTCATTAAGGAACATATCCATTAAACATTGATATTGTATACCACATGATATTACATTAGTCTATAATTAAGTGTTCTTCCATCTCATATTCATGAAGTACTACTTTGTAAGGTAACTGCACTCTTATTCTTTTTAAAGTATTAGAACAGAAAATACTGAAATGTTTACTTGTGAGATCTAGGTGGGGAAATTTTCAAATAGTAATTAGATCTTATCCTAACTTTATAATATTCTTATAACTCTATAATATCAACAGGAGTTGAAATATTCAGTATGTATTTAGTGAAAAAATTATTTTGTGGTTACAATGTCATAAATTAAAAAGAAAGAAAGAAAGAAAAAATAAAGGAATCAACTAAGAAAACAAGGATATTCTAAAAATATTGGTGCCCAAATATGGGAACTTTCTAAAATCACCCTCTGGTACTATACATTACTGAAGTGCAATTTTCTAGTTGATTAGAATGTTTCTGATTTCAGAGACTTCAAGCACTTTATTCAAATAATGTCTCTCTACCAGTGACTGGACTGACTAATAATCTTTTCTGTTGAATCCTCTTTTGGGATTTTGAAGCATTTTAGTCTTGAAGAGTTCCTTTTTGGGAGGAATATACTATATAAGAGAGACCAGAAGGGATGTGCTGACAGTAGCAGAAAAGAAGAAGTAAGTACCTATTTAAATATTTTGCATTCAATTGACTTTGAGGACAAATTCTATATAATAGTTCAAACAGTATTTGATGAGGTATTAAGAACTTTTTTTGCACAAGTTATGCTAAAGCATGAGCACTAAGAATATGTAATTGATCTCATTATTTGGAGATTCTGTATTTACTGATTTACTAGCTAAAATGCATCTGTAATTGGAAAGTCAATACACTCAGCTCTTTCACAGTCATTTGTGGATATATGTATGGCAGCACTAAATTTGAATTTCCTGTCATGAACATTCCCAGCTCAGGTGGAACATGGCAAAACTTTTTGCTTTTTTATTTCAGCTCTTATGTTGTAAACAAGTGTCTTTCCATTCCATCCAGTGTCACTGGACTGTTTTCTTAATTTCCTTTTTGTGTGTTTTTTTTAGTATAGAGAAACACAGCTTATTTTTGTATGTTTATTTTGTATCCTGAAACTTAAATGAATTGATTTATTAGTTCTAAGATGTGTGTGTGTGTGTGTGTGTGTGTGTGTGTGTGTGCATGCATGTGGTATAGGTGTGTGTTCTTTAGGGTTTTCTAAATATAAGATCATTCCATCTACAAATATGTGCTTTTACTTCTGCCTTTTTAATTTGGACTTCTTTTATTTCTTTTTCTTATCTTATTACTCTGGCTAGGACTTCAAGTATTATGTTAAATAGAAGTGGAAATAGTGGTCATCCTGTTTTTCCTATCTTGAAAGAAAAGCTTTTAGCTTTTCATTCACTATTGAGTATGTTAGCTATGAGTTTGTTATGCATAACTTTTATTATGTTGAGCTACTTTTTATTCTACACAAAATGGGTAAAGGATAGTATCTTCAAAAAATAGTGTTGGAAAAGCTGGATATATACCATATATGTGGGAAAAAATTAAATTGTGCCTCCTCATTTATGGAATACACAAAAACAAACTCAAAATGGATGAAAGACTTAAACATAAAAGCGAAACTATAGAGTTCCTGGAAAAGCTTCTTGACTGAGATTGGTCTTCACAGTGATTTCTTGGGTATGGTACAAAAAACATAGACAATAAAAGCAAAAATAGACAAGTGAGACTTGGTCAAGCTAGAAAGATCTACACAACAAAGAAAACAGTCAACAGAATGAAAGGCAACATACAAGGTAGGAGAAAATATTTTCAAGCCATATATCTGACAAGGGGTCAATATCTAATAAAATACATGAGTAATTTCTACAATTCAAAATCAAATAAAAACAAACAAATAAATAAAAATTAACTCAATTACAAACCGGACAAAGGCCTTGAACAGACATTTCTCTAAAGAAGACATATGAATGACCCATAGGTATATGAAAAGATGCTCAAAATCATTAATTATCAGGAAGAATACAAATCAGAAGTACAATGAAATATGATATTATGTATCATATGATCTCTTAGTATGGGTACTTAAAAAACAAAGGAGATAATAAATGTTGGCAAAAATGTGGACACACTGAGATCCTTATTTGCTATTGGTGGGAATATAAAACAGTACAGCCACTGGAAAACATTATGGAAGTTCCTTAAAACATTAAAAATAGAATGAACATATGATCTAACAATCCCACTTGTGGGTATATATCCAAAAACATTAAAATCAGGATCTTGAAAAGATGTGTTCACTTGTGTTCATCACAGCATTATTCATAGTTGTTAAGACATGGAGGCAACCTAAATGTCCATCTATACCTGAATAGATAAAGAGAATGTGGTATATATACATACAATGGAATATTATCAGCCTTAAAAAAGAGGGAACTTCTGCCCCTCATGATAATATGGACAAATATGGAGTACATTATGCTAAGCAAAACATAATCTAGAAGAACAGATACTGGATAATTTCATTTATATGGGATATGTAAATTAGTCAGACTCATACAAACAGGAAATAACAGCTACCATGAGGAGGTAAGGGATGGGAGAAATAAAAAATTATTTTTCAGTGGGTATAAAGTTCTAGTTATACTAGTTGAATATAGTAAGTTCTAGATATCTGCTGTACAACATAGTTCCCATAGTTAGCAGTATGGTATTTTGCATTTCAAAATTTGTTAAGTGTGTAGACGTCATGTTAAATGTTTTTAATACACACACACACACAAACACACACATATACACACACACCCCAAAACAAGAGAAGCAAAGAGACACAAGGACACTAAATTATGTAGCACACCTACTAGCTTGACTGTGGTAATGGTATCACATGTGTTTGGATATGCTCCAGATCATCAATTGGTGTACCTTGAATACATGTAGTTCTTTGTACTTCAAGTTTTTCCTTGCAAATTCTTCAGTAAAGCTGTTTTTTTTTTTTTTAAATAGTCCCAAACATAGTGCTTAACTATGCTAACTAAGTGTTTTCTATTGCTTCTGAGCTTAAGAAGTCTGTGGTGTGCCTTTTAGAGAAAATTCTTTATCCAGTCAAGAATTAATAGATTATTGACTGTGAGTTTAATGTAAATGAACCAATAATATGGTCCACCCAGATAAAGAAAGAGGAAATTCATCAATCTATATGCGAGTCCCCCTGAAAAGTGCTAAAGTAACATCTAAACTGTATTATGAAACTATGAGAGAGATTAAAAAGTGCTATCGTGAGTGCTGTGAAGTGTGTAAACCTGGCGATTCACAGACCTGTACCCCTGGGGATAAAAATACATATGTTTATTAAAAAAAAAAACAAAATTTGGAAGGGGAGGCGAACCATAAGAGACTATGGACTCTGAAAAACAACCTGAGGGTTTTGAAGGGTCAGGGGTGGGAGGTTGGGGGAACAGGTGGTGGGTAATGGGGAGGGCACGTTTTGCATGGAGCACTGGGTGTTGTGCAAAAAGATATGAATACTGTTACGTTGAAAAAATAAAATGGAAAAAAAAAGTGGCTAAATTTGAATATTCATGAGATGACACCAATTTTAAAATACATATTGTTAGGAAATTGCAAATGTGAGCAACCATGAGATACTACTACATACCTATTAGAATAACTAAATCTGAAACACTGACAATCCCAAATGCTGTGAGGTTGTGGAGCAACAGGTACTCTCATTTATTGCTGGTGGGAGCACAAATGACACAACGGCTTCTGCCAATTTCCTACAAAACTATATATACTTTTACATAGGATGCAGAGAACTCTAGAATCAACCAAGATATACTTCTAAAAGTGTATGGATAAACAAATTGTGATACATCTAGGCAATAGAATATTATTCGGCCAAAAAAAAAATGAGCTTACAAGTCATGAAAAAACATGAACGCAACTTATGCATATTGCTGAGTGAAAGAAGCTAATCTTTTTTTTTAATAAAGATTTTATTTATTTATTTGAGATGGAGAGAGTGTACGAGAGAGAGTGTGAGCAGGGGGTAGGGGTAGAGGGAGAAGGAGAAGCAGGCTCCACTCAGCAAGGAGCTTGATGCGGGACCCAATCCCAGCACCCTGGTATCATGTCAGGAGCTGAAGGCAGACACTTAATCAACTGAGCCACCCAGGCACCCTGAAAAGAAGCCAATCTGAAAAGGTTTTATACTACATGATTACAGGAATGTGACATTCTGGAAAAACAA